>NW_027427312.1:0-2778 GCF_003597395.2 Chelonoidis abingdonii | reverse complement strand
TGCTATAGCTGTGTGTTTGGTGCCCCGCCCGAACCAAGGGCTGGGCCCCCTTTGACTGTGCAACAGCTTGGTCCTGCCCCAAAGGGCCCGAGCTACCTGAACTACTGACAGCTCCACCCTGAATCAAGAGGGCCAGAGCTGAGATAACTGTGTGTTTGGTGCCCCGCCCAAACCGAGGGCTGGGCCCCCTTTGACTGTGCCATTGCTCGGTCCTATCCACAGGGACCGAGCTACCCAGACGGTGGACTGCAGTTCTGAGGATCGAGGCCCTCAGACGACAGGTTGAGGCCGGTGTGGCTCCCCTCTTCACCAGGGAGGGTCGAGCTCCGGCAACACCACGTTTACACGTCTTATAGACAATACTCCAGTTTATACACCCTAGACTTACATTTGCCTTTTTCACTTCTGCATCCCATTGTTGGTTCATGCTCAATTTGTGATCCAGTGAAACTCTCAGATACTTTTCAGCAGTATTACTTCTTAGCCAGTTATTCCCAATTTTGTGGTTCTACATATGATTTTTCCTACATAAGTGGAGTATTGGCACTTGTCTCTATTGAATTTCATCTTGCTGATTTCAGACCAATTCTACAATTGGTCAAGGTTGTGTTGAATTCTAATCCTATCCTCTTAAGTGCTTTCAACTTCTCCTAGCTTGGTGCCATCCTCAAATTTTATAAGTATACTCTCCACACTGTCACTCAACTCATTATTGAAAAACTTGACAAGTACCAGACTGCAGGACTCCACTAGCTATATCCTCCTAGTTTCCTTTCTCTGCAGGGAAGCACCTGGATTACCCATTGCCATTTAATTATCTTTATTTCTTCAACTGTTAAACTACACCTTTTAATAGCTGATCTGTGCTTTTTTAAAAAAATTCTTACCCTTCTTCCTGCTTAGAGCTGTATATGTTAAGTCACCCAGGCAATATTCCTGATGGAATTCCTATCTGTCATAAAGGAAATAGCAAAGTTATTGTTTGTGAACAGTTCATTCCACTGCAAATGATGTAGAGCCAAAGCCTGCAAATCCTTATTCATATTAGCAATCTTACTCCTTCAAGTAGTGCCATTGACTTCAGTGAGATTACCAGGTTGTGTAAGGACTGCTGATTTGAGTAAGTGTTTCCAGGTTCATGCCCTCAAGGTGTACACTGATAATTGAAATTATTAGTAGCTTCTTCACTGATTTACAGTTATCAAGTATGGATGTGATGAATACATGCTTCCCAGTAGCCAGGCCTAAATCCATTAGGAAATGGTAACATCTCCTGCCTGGCCAAAGATGATAAAACGCATTTCTGGATTCTTGCTTATTAGGAGCAGAGCCGGGTCCAAGAGGAAACTGCACCATATTTATGACTGGAGAGCTGAGTTGGACATTACAGATTTGGCTAGCTTAGTTCTGGTTAGTTCATATAACTTTTCCCCCCTTTCTTACCAACACATCACCTTCAATTTGCCCACTGTAGGTATAACTAGCTGCTTGGCCACTGATATAGTGATTTAGCAACAGGTTCAGATTAACTCTATTCCCGTGCCCCTGGAGAAGTTATTCCATCCTCACCATTACCATAGTTTTTAGCAGGCAGAAGAATCTCTATAGATAGAAATTCCATGCTTTAACAATAAGAGTATAGCAGGAGAAATATACTACTGGCCACCTGACCAGGATGGTGACTGATTGTGAAATGCCCAGGGAAATTAGAGGCTACATAGGCAGAAAATGTAATAATAATGGGGGATTTCAGCTATCCTTATACTGATTGGATAAGTGTCACTATGACATTACCCAGGGTACAATATGGATTGGTGGACAGTTGTATCCCCTCTTTTCCAGTGCTTTGCTGTGAGAGCAACCATGCCTGGTCTGCTCTCACACAGCCACCAGCATGTAAGTCACTCCCATCTATCCTGTATGAATACTATGGCCAGCCACTCATGAATTACACTGCAGGACACCACCAGCAAACTCCCAGTCCCAGACTTTCCCCTAGAAATGTGCATCTGGTACTGCCTAGCATTTTCCTGGACAATACAAGCTCATATAAAGTTCATCATTTATTAATAGAACATGATATGCACAAATCTTTTGTTATCCCAAATGGAGTTTCCCAAACACTTCAATGCAAACACACTGGTTTAGAAAAAAAAAACAAAAACTTATTAACTACAGAAAGATAGATTTTAAGTGACTACAAGTAATGGGGCATATAAGTCAGAATTGGTTACGAAGAAATAAAAGGCAATGTGCAACTAACACCTAACTTAATAAGCTAAGTGAATACAAAGCAAAAGTCTCTCTCACCACATGTTCCAGCAGTTACTGGCTGAACCTTTTTCAGTTGGGATCTTCTCTCAAGTCCAATGCTGCTTCCTTTGTTCTTCACGTGTTGCTGATGCCAGGGGTAATGATAGGGACATTCACAGGAATGTAAATGTGACCACTTTTGGAGGGGCACATTAAACACACACAAATGAAAGTTTCATGTGACCTCCTCCCAGATTTCTCAGGAAACCTCTGGTGGGGATGCCCAGCAATTATGAGGCAGCAGCTCCCTCTGGCAGTAGCACTCTTTGTTTCCCTGCAGCCTGGGAAGGGAGAAGCAGCAGGGCAGATGGCTGCCAGCTGAGCTCCTTCCCCTACCACTACAGCCAGGGTCGGTGCAAGGAAGTTTCGTGCCCTAGGCGAAACTTCCACCTTGCACCCCCCCAGCTAACCCTGCCCCCCTCAAGGCAGCTAACTCAGCCCCCCACCCGGGTAGCCTCCCACCCC
>NW_027427311.1:0-1500 GCF_003597395.2 Chelonoidis abingdonii | reverse complement strand
AAGCCCCCAGAGAGGATCTGCCCTTTGAAAGGATGGGGAGGTCTTTAGCAGCAGAACAGGCAAAGTTCTCCATTCGCTGAAAGACTCAAGGGCTTTGCCGGTCTTAGGTGTTTAGGAATACCGACTTCCTCATCAGAAACCACATAAACCAAGCAGAGCCAGATGACATCACCTTACTGTTGGGGCTGACGGCCCAAATACCGACCCAGGAGAGACCCCGGTACGCCAGAGGCCACCTGTTGTCACTATCCTCCACTGTACACCCTGTGCCCTCACAGGGGCAATGGGGTTGGTGGCAGTGCTGGCTAAAGCTGCCACCGCCTTTGGAGCTGCCTTGCCCCTTTCTTTTAACTGACTGAATCAGATGGAACTCTGAGACACTTTGGAGAGCCATGCTCACGCATGCTGGAAGGAAAAAACATTGCTTACCCTACGAGAGCTGCAAGATGTGGTTGTCAGTGTAGATCCCACAACCTGCCCTCTATTCCCGCTTTGAGTCCTCAGCTAACCGGGCTTCGGTCTGCAAGGGAGCTGAAGGAGAGTCCTGCCCTCTGCCAGTAGGCACAGACCATGTGCAGCCAGAAATGCGCTGCTATTCAAAAGACTCTGATATTGCATGCACGAGGTGTGTGCTCACCTGCTACAGGATCTGCGCTGCCTGCAGCACTTTGAAGAACCACAGTTTTATTGTAGGGTGGGTAACCGTTCTTTCTAATGACTTACCTAATTCCCAGACCTAGTGTACTTATATCAACCCCTGACCATGTCTGGATGCACTCCAGCCATATGTTCTGATGTCTCAGTAACATAGACTGTAACACAGATATCTTTAGGAGAGTCTTGTTTAACTCTTAGCATTTTAACATTCAGCCATTCAGCTTATCATTGTTTATTTTCAACCTATTTAGTTTTATATTCTAAGTACCTTCTATTTTAAAAACAAACATTCATTATGTCATAAGTTGGCAATAAAGGCCAAATTTATAGTTTCCAGCATAGACCTAACTTCATCCGGAAGGACATAATTTATGAGTTGCTTATGACTGCTCGCAGAGGTGAACAAAAACAGTCAGTAAAGGAAATCAAGTTCACAGAGGACAGGTTTAGACTACTGCGGAGTGACTAATCAGTGCTCTAATTGTAATAGGCAGTAGGGATACAAATACAGCTATATGGTCCCCTCTTTGTTTATAACCCCAATTTCATGATAGCAATAAGTTTCCAACTAACAATGTGTTCTCAAGGGTTGTTATGTTTCCTGAGTGGTAGAAATCTCTTGGGGATTGGTTCACAGTAAGCCAGAGGCTGCAGTAGTCCAGAAATACTGCCCGTTGTGTTCAGTTTTTTCAATATTCACAGGTTAACAATATTTTAGTAGGCTGGTACGCTGAAGCTTTGCAAGGACCGTTTGATTTTGTTGCTTTACATGTTTGTTCTGTACTGTCATCTTACAACAGTTACTAATATACAAAGTTATTAGCATAACATGCATTCTGTTAG
>NW_027427310.1:0-1332 GCF_003597395.2 Chelonoidis abingdonii | reverse complement strand
CACAGTGAGTCCGCCCAGGTGGGGTCCTGGGGAAGCCAGAGGGTCCTGCACCCACTTTGCAGTCAGATGTGACTCTCAGCCAGCCAGTAAAACAGAGGTTTATTAGATGACAGGAACATGGTCTAAAACAGAGCTTGTAGGTACAGAGAACAGGACCCCTCAGCCGAGTCCATTTTGGGAGGCAGTGAGCCAGACACCCACATCTGCACTTCACTCCTCGTCCCCAGCTAGCTCCAAACTGAAACTCTCCAGTCCCTCCTCTCTGGCCTTTGTCTCTTTCCTGGGCCAGGAGGTCACCTGATCTTTGTTCTCCAACACCTTCAGTTGGCATCTTTGCAGAGGAGGGGCCCAGGCCATTAGTTGCCAGGAGACAGAGTGCTGGCCATTCTCTGTACAGACAGTATCACAGGTGCCGCCTTGGGCTTTGCAACAATTATACACCCTGATCTCTTCCCCACTCCCTGCAACTAGATATCTAAGAAATGCATAGGGGAAACTGAGGCACCCGCAAAATAATCAGAGAAAACATTAAAAACATTCCCACTTTGTCACAGTGAGTGGTCGCTGGTGTGGATTTGTTTCTGGTTCCTGACAGGATGACTAAAACTGTTAAGCAAGAGAAAAGCAAATGAAGAATAGAGCTAAGTGAAGAAAGATTTTTTTTTTTACACAAATTCCAACTTTTTTTTCAAAATCTGAGATGTAACTGAAGTTCAAGCAATCCTAATGACAACACACTTCCACTAAGAACTGGTGAAAGTTTGAAGCTTTTATGGGTTTTCATGATAACTGTGGTTGTCAGAATAATGCAAAGCAAATCATTTGTGGCTCAGATTTGATTTTGTGGCATGTATAGGATCATAGTATTCATTACTCAAAAATTCTCAGTTAGCTCTCTGTAAAATATAAATGTGTAGCTAGGTCTACCTTACTGCCTCTACAGATGGTGCCTCCAGACTGGAATTGAGGCACATTAGTAAAGCTGGGTGGAGAAGCTTTTCAGGGCTGCTGCTCGTGTTGTACCTGAGGTCTAGTCTACACTACAAACTTAGGTCATAGAATCATAGATTACAGTTGGAAGAGAACTCAGGAGGTCATTTAGTCCAACCTCCTGCTCAAAGCAGGACCAACCCCAACTAAATCATCCCAGCCAGGGCTTTGTCAAGCCTGACCTTAAAAACCTCTAGGGATGGAGATTCCACCACCTCCCTAGGTAACCCATTCCAGTGCTTCACCACCCTCCTAGTGAAATAGTGTTTCCTAATATCCAACCTAGACCTCCCCCAGTGCAACTTGAGCCCATTGCTCCTTGTTCTGTCATCTGCCACCACT
>NW_027427309.1:0-1342 GCF_003597395.2 Chelonoidis abingdonii | reverse complement strand
CCACCTCTGGGGCGGGGCGGCCAGTTACCCAGAGACCCCTCGCCCGGCGCTGAGATGCAGCCACCTCTGGGGCGGGACGGCCGGTTACCCAGGGACCCCTCGCCCGGCGCTGAGATGCAGCCACCTCTGGGGCGGGGCGGCCGGTTACCCAGGGACCCCTCGCCCGGCGCTGAGATGCAGCCACCTCTGGGGTGGGGCGGCCGGTTACCCGGGGACCCCTCGCCCGGCGCTGAGATGCAGCCCCCTGTGGGGTGCGTATGTGTGTGGGGGGCAGTTTTTATTAACATCCCGCCCCCAGGATTCATCCTTTGCCTTCTCTGATTGTCACTGCTCAGGCAGGGAAGGGTTAAGGGGGCGGGGCCTGTGACAAGGAAGAGGGTTTCCTGGCAGACCCTGCCCCCCCTACCCCACAGGTGCCACCAAGTCTGGGGTCTTATCAGGGCTCTGCCTTGTGAAAAACAAACAGGGCTTGGATCTGGGCCTGATGCCGCCGTGGGGCACTAGGGGGCGCTGTGGGTAGGGAGCAGGGCAGGGGGCTCAGCAGGGGGCGCTCTCCCCTGGTAAGCAGGGCGCTGTGGGGCGGGGAGCAGGGCAGGGGGCTCAGGAGGGGGCGCACTCCCCTGGCAGGCAGGGCTGGCCCTAGGGCGGTGCTAGGGGGCTCTGTGGGGCAGGGAGCAGGGCGGGGGGCGCTCTCCCCTGGCAGGTGGGGCTGGCCCTAGGGGGCGCTGTGGGGCAGGGAGCGAGGCGGGGGGCTCAGCAGAGGGCGCTCTCCCCTGCCAGGTGGGGCTGGCCCTAGGGCGGTGCTAGGGGGCACTATGGGGCAGGCAGCAGGGGGCGCTCTCCCCTGGTAAGCAGGGTGCTGTGGGGCGGGGAGCAGGCCAGGGGGCTCAGCAGGGGGTGCTCTCCCCTGGCAGGCAGAGTGCTTGGGGTGCTGTGGGGCAGGGAGCAGGGCAGGGGGCTCAGCAGGCGGCGCTCTCCCCTGGCAGGTGGGGCTGGCCCTATGGCGGTGCTAGGGGGCGCTGTGGGGCAGGGAGTGGGGCGGGGGGCTCAGCAGGGGGCGCTCTCCCCTGGCAGGTGGGGCTGGCCCTAGGGCGGTGCTAGGGGGCGCTGTGGGGCAGGGAGCTAGGGGGGCTCACAGGGGGCGCTGTCCCCTTGCAGGCAGGGTGCTGGGGGGGCGCTGTGGGGCAGGGAGCAGGGCAGGGGGCGCTCTCTCCTGGCAGGTGGGCTGGCCCTAGGGGGTGCTGTGGGGCAGGGAGCTAGGGGGGCTCAGCAAGGGGCGCTCTCCCCTGCCAGGTGGAGCTGGCCCTAGGGCGGTGCTAGGGGGTGCTGTGGGGCAGGGAGC
>NW_027427308.1:0-1108 GCF_003597395.2 Chelonoidis abingdonii | reverse complement strand
CCTCTGGTACGTGGCTTGCCAGGGTAAGTACTCTGGCGGGCCGGGCCAGGCCGGGCCAGTTTGTTTGCCTGCTGCATCCCACTGACCACAATACCCAGGACAATGGGAGTGGCGGGAAGCCGTGGCCAGCACATCCCTCGCCTGCGCCGCTTCCCGCCACCCCCATTGGCCGGGGTCAGCAAACCGTGGCCAGTGGGAGTTGTGATTGGCTGAACTTGCCAACATGACTGGTAAACAAACTGCCCTAGACCGCCAGAGTGCTTACCTTGGCGAGCCGCGTGCCAGAAGTTGCCAACTCCTGGTCTGAGCAATGGTGCTGGGACCAAGTTAAGGGTTTGGAGGAAGGATGGTGTGTGTATGGGGGGGTTGTAGTCTCCCAGCTGGTATGGATTACAGATGGGAGGTTGACCTGTACTGAGTGAGACATTGCCAGATGTGTTAAGTTAATAAAGTTGCATTCCTGATCATATCCCAGAATTTAGAGCAGGGGCCAGCAGCCTCTGGCACACAGCTTGCCAGGGGTAAGCCCCTTGGTGGGCTGGGCCAGTTTGTTTACCTGCTGCATAGGCAGATTTTGCTGATCACGGCTCCCACTGGTTCGCCGTCCCAGGCCAATGGGGGTGGCAGGAAGCGCTGCGGGCCGAGGGGCATACTGGCAACGGCTTCCCGCTGCCCTGTTGGCCTCGGATGGCAAACTGCGGCCAGTGGGAGCTGCAATCACTGAACCTGCCAACGCGCCAGGTAAACAAACTGGCATGGCCCACCAGCGTGCTTACCCTGGCGAACCGCGTGCCAGAGGTTGCCAACCACTGATTTAGAGGTTGAAGCATGAACCTATAAGGTATGACAAAGTGTATCTCTCTCATCCCAACTACCATAAATGTAGCTGGGGTGCAAGTCTCCCTCTACAGGCCTAGTCTCACTACAGCATGTATGGTCTTGGAACAGCAGTTGGATGTCATGGATTTAGCTGCAAGTTGGAATTTCTGTGTTCAGGAGATAGTTTGCATCCATTCCACTTCTTAGATACTGTGCTGAAAGCATGAATTTAAATTAGGCTTAGTATCCTTAGGAGTGATGCCCACTGGTTTAATTTTTTTTTTTTTTT
>NW_027427307.1:0-1205 GCF_003597395.2 Chelonoidis abingdonii | reverse complement strand
AAACTTTAAAGATTCCCTTTCCACTTGTATGCTCTTCTTCCCTTAAAATCCTCCTCTGACCTTTTTATTTATAGAAATCATTCTCATGTCGTTGCTCTAATCCCACTTTTCTTATACTTGCATGTATACGATATTACAATACTACCTTCTTGCCTCCCTCTGATCGACGCCATCTTCTCGTCATTAAACAGTCACCATCTTTGCTCCTTTCTTGACTGGTAAGTAAGAAGAATTTGCAACTTTTCTTCATTACATTTTTTAAAGATGTTTCATTTTGTAGCACATTTCACACTAGATTCATCTCACAGCACTCAACCCCTTTAACTCACTTTTCCCTCTCTCCTTCCCTTGCCACCTTCTCCTGTTTTCTTTTGCCAATTCTGTTCATGATCTGATTGACACTGTTCTGTTTGAACAAAAGCACCTTTTTTCCTTTGATCTACTTCCAATTCTCATTGTATTTCCCCCCTTCTCACTCCCTATACAAAGGCATTGTTAAAAAAATACCTTTACTAAAGTATACATATACCCTTTTGATTTAATCACCACCACTGTGATGCCTTTTCTAGCAAAATCTTCCCTCAGTCTCAGTATGTCTGGTCAATTACTTTCACATTTTCAATCTCCCTTTCATCAGTGAAATCCCTGAAGAGGTGTGTTTCTCTCTCCTCTTTATTCTTCTCTTTTAGTGCTCTTCCTGATCATTTCCAATCTGGTTTCGATGTTACACATAGCATAGATACTACTCTCTTTCATATTTTTAGGTTTATTGTGTTTGCTTTTAAAATTTCAGATTTGTGTCGCATCTCTTTTAAATTAATAAATATCCCCATCTTATCTTTCCACAACTATACACATACACCCTGCAAGGTCTCCATTGGCTTCGCACTAATTTTAGAACCAAGTTCACATTTTTCTTCCTTTTTAAAAAGGAGGATCTTTTTACCCAATTTGACTGTTCCTCTTTTTTTCCAGTCTTTCTTCTCCAGATTCAAGATTCATTAAAATCCCTACCCTTACCTTTCCTTTTGTACTGTTGGTGGTAGATTTTTAGTAATCAGTTTTGCAAGATGCTAAGCACATAAGTCCTGATCCATCAAAGCACTTAAGAAATTGTTAAATTTTAAGCCTCTACGTAGTCCCTTTGAAGTCAAGGGAATTTATTCACATGCTTAAAGTTGAACACATGCTTAAGTTCTTTGATG
>NW_027427306.1:0-2764 GCF_003597395.2 Chelonoidis abingdonii | reverse complement strand
ATTAATAACTACTCTGAGTACAGTTATCCAGCCAGTTATGCACCCACCTTATAGTAGCCCCATCTAAATTGTATTTGCCTAGTTTATTGATAAGAATATCATGCGAGACTGTACCAATGCCTTACTAAAGTCTAGGTATACCACATCCACCGCTTGTCCCTTATCCACAAGACTCGTTATCCTATCAAAGAAAACTATCAGATTGGTTTGACATGATTTGTTCTTTACAAATCCATGCTGGTTATTCCCTATCATCTTACCACCTTCCAAGTGTTTGCAGATGATTTCCTTAATTATTGCTCCATTATCTTCCCTGGCACAGAAGTTAAACTAACTGGTCTGTAGTTTCCTGGGTTGTTTTTATTTCCCTTTTTATAAATGGGCACTATATTTGCCCTTTTCCAGTCTTCTGGAATCTCTCTCGTCTCCCATGATTTTCCAAAGATAATAGCTAAAGGCTCAGATACCTCCTCTATTAGCTCCTTGAGTATCCTAGGATGCATTTCATCAGGCCCTGGTGACTTGAAGGCGTCTAACTTTTCTAAGTGATTTTTAACTTTGTTCTTTTTCTATTTTATCTTCTAAACCTACCCCCTTCCCATAAGCATTCACTGTGTTAGGCATTCCTTCAGGCTTCTCGTGAAGACCGAAACAAAGAAGTCATTAAGCATCTCTGCCATTTCCAAGTTTCCTGTTACTGTTTCTCCATCCTCACTGAGTAGGCGCCGACTCTATGAGTGCTCCGGGGCTGGAGCACCCACGGGGAAAAATTGGTGGGTGCTCTGCACCCATGGGCAGCTCCCCAACCTTCCCCAGCTCACCTCTCCTGACCATGCTGCCGAGTCCTGCTTCTCCCTCTACCTCCAAGTGCTTGTGCCGTGAAACAGCTGTTTTGCGCCGCAAGCGGTGGGAGGGAGGGGAAGGAGGAAGAACGTGGCATGCTTGGCGAAGAGGCAGGGCTGGCGATTTGGGGAGGGGTCCAATGGGACGGGGTTGGGGCAGGGCCATTGGGTGGGGTGGAGCCAGGGGCGCGAGCACCGGCTGGTGCCAAGGAAAGTTGGTGCCTGTCTGTACACACACACTTTTACGTCAGTCCGGGAAACTCTTTTTAAGCTGAATTGAATCTTGGTCTTCTGTATTTGAAAAGAATGTGATTGTCAGCTAGAATGAGTTAGGTTTGTTAAACATTGAAGTAATTGTATGGAAGAAAAAACTGTATTTCTGATTTTGGTCAATCTGGACTTAAAAGATCCTGAGCGCGTTAAGTCACTGACCCATTTGGCCTGAGGTAGTGTGGAGGCTTTTCTATTACAAATCTCTTTTGAAATATCTCTGTGTGACAGTCTTGTTTTCGGTGGGGCACACTTAATTAACCGGCTGCACTGCTCCTGAAGTGCAATACGAAGTGCAGCTGGTGAAGTCAAATTAGACGAAGCCAGCAAACCTAGTCGCTGTAGCTTCTCTCTACACTCAAGCAGGAGGCCGGCTCTCACTTTTGGCCTCCAGCCAACCAGTTACATGTGGAGTGAATCTCTACCTCTTTCCTATTCAGAGAGTGAGGAAAGCTGCGTTGGGCGACCTTCTGACAGGCAGGGCGAGATGTTGGGGACAGGAAGTTTCTGGAATACTCTGTGGCTGTCGGGAAGTGGGCAGCTGGAGAGAGGAGCGGGACTGAATTGCGACAGCCATGGGTACCTGCCTCCCAAGGAGGAGACGGGTGGGGAGAGAGGTGCTGGGTAAAGTCTGAGAGAAGGTGCATCAGGGATGGGAGCACAGAGGAGGAAAGGGAAGAGAACTTGTCACCTTAAAGCAGAAGGGTCTTACTTTCATATGTAAAAATATGTCACTTCTCCTCCCATCCCCATTTGAATCAATTCTTGTCCAATAGACAGTAGGAACTTCTGTGGAGGGGCTCAGTCTGTTTTGGGGCTGCGGGGTGCGACATTCCTAGCACCGAGGTGTTTTACGTAGGGGTCTACAACTACCGGAATAAGGGAATCTGGGTTAAGCACAAATGTAGCCAGGAATTTTTGGAGTGCAGATGAGCAGCTTTCCTGCAAGGTGGTGAGTAGCAACATTATGCTTATCTAGGCTGTGAATTTGCTTGGCCTGGGTTTCTGGACAACAGGCTGTTCCTGACCTGAGTTGCATATTGCCAAGTGAGTGTGTTCTTTGTACGTGTATGTTTTGGAAGTTAGATGGTGACAAGTGAAATTTAACGTGAGATGGGTTTAAAAGGATACAGGCTCCTGCTGTGGTTTCTGTATCATGATCGCATATCTGACATTACGGTTAAAAGAGCACCCTCAATTTAAAAATCACACTTCTCTGTCTTACTTTAAGTGTCACAAGTAGCCAAAGATTAATACAGCTCAGATCAAAGAAAAACTAATATTGCTATATCTCAGCATTTATTTTGTGCATGATAGCCCTTTGTGAATAGTCAGTTTCACTTTTCCTCCCCTTGATAAAGTTTTCCCCTTGCTGAAAAGACCTTGTATACATCAATAGAGCAGCAGAAAATCCATCTTTTATCTTTTAAAATGGAATTATTGAAATATCTGAGGGCATATTATTTAAATTTAAACAAATTTTAAAAAATTAGATAAATAACTTAAATGGAGAGTGTTCCTTCAGTAATGTTGACCCATCTCTGTAAAACTCTTGATCTGTGGATGAAAAGCACTGTATCAGTGCTAAGTGTTTTGTTTCCTTCAAACTCTGGATTATGGGCATGATGGGATGAGTTAGGGGTGTTGGTGCC
>NW_027427305.1:0-1685 GCF_003597395.2 Chelonoidis abingdonii | reverse complement strand
GTAAAGAATTATCTCTAACTTCAAGATGTAAATATTACAGGGTCCTATAGCTTACAGACACCAGAAAGAAACTTCCCCCCCCAGTATCTATACAAATCAAAATATTCCCAGCAACTACACATATAAAAGTTAACCAGCCAGATCCACAATTGCAAATAGAGTAAAACAATCAAAAAGCCTAAACCACCTGTTTTTACTTACTATTTGAACAGAAACTTAGAGAGCCTGTAGTAGTGTCTGGTCTTTCTCAGACCCCCTGAGAGAAGAACACACAACGGACAAAGAACACACATAAAAGCTTCCCTCCACCCAAATTTAAAAGTATCTTGCCTCCTGATTGGTCCTCTGGTCAGGTGTTGTTTGTTAACCCTTTCCAGGTGAAGGAGACATTAACCCTTAGCTATCTGTTTATGACACCACCTCACCTCAGTGACCCTCTGCAAGTCCTCATCTAGCCCCTTCCGTCCAGGGCAAACTGCAGTCTGAAGTGGCCACTCATCATCAGCAAGGTGGTTTGTACCTGCTGCCTTTCCAGCCTCAGCTGCCTCCCTGCAGCCCTAGTACCTCCCCTGGCCTTTAGCAAGGCGTCAGCCTGGGGACTCACCAGGCCAGAGCACCACAGCTCTGCCTCAGTTACCCTATTTACTCTCACAGGCAGCCTACTCCTCACTGTTCCTCAACTGGAGCAAGAGTCCTCTCACATTCTCTCAGCGTGCCCTTTTATCAGGGTCAGCTGTGCCCTAATTGAGTGTCACCACACCTGTGGCTATTTACCCAACCAGCCTCCCCTGGCTGCTTTTAACCCTTTCCTAACTGGAGCAGGGTGACTGCCCCACTACAGGCTCCTTTAAAGAGACAAAAACATGACAGCTACAGTTAATCATCAATTCAAACACAGTAGTAGGTTGATTTAGAATACAAGTAAAACAAGTTGATTTAATATAAAAGAGGAAGGGCTTATGTGAGTTCAGGTATAAGGAATAAAGTCAGGAATGTTTACAAACAGATAAAAGTGAAAACATGCATCTACAAACCTAAAACTTAATCTAGCAGGATAGTCTTTATTCAAGATTGTTTTTCTCTCATCCACAGTCATCTTTCCAGCTTGTTTCTAGCTGACCTGACCAGTACACATCATAGAGATCAAATCACTTGGGGTTTTTTTGTCTCCTTAATGTGGAGGATAAAGACGGAGTCTCTTGCTGTTCCTTACATTCCCAAAGGGATAGTCTTTGTCCAGGCCGATGCAAGGAAGTTTTGCGCCCTAGGTGAAACTTCCACCTTGTGCCACCCCCGGCTAACCTCGCCCACTGCCCCCCTGTGGCAGCTAACCATGCTCACCTGCCCCTCCCACCCAAGGAGCCCCCCCCACACGGCAGCTAACCCCACCCAGGGAGCCCCTCCCTTTGCAGCAGCTGCCCCCCGCCCCTCCATGGCAGCTAGCCCGGCCCAGGGAGCCCTCCCCACAGAAGCTAACCCCGCCCCCTTCCGCAGTAGCTATCACCACTCCCTTCCACGGCAGCTAACCCCACCCGGGGAGTCCCCCCTCCCCGCGGAAGCTAACTCTGCCCCCTTCACGGCAGCTAAGCCCACCTGGGGAGCCCACTCCAGCTCACCTCCACTCCGCCTCCTCCGCTGACCATGCCGGCACCACTCTAATTCTCCTCCCCTCCCAGGCTTGCGGC
>NW_027427304.1:0-11539 GCF_003597395.2 Chelonoidis abingdonii | reverse complement strand
ATGGAGATAATCCAAGCAATATCGATGCATTCTTTCGACAAAGGTTTTTTCTTCTTCTCCCAGGACAAAATGGTAACATGGGGGTCAAAGGTTTGCAGCATCAGAAAGCCATGGACCAAGATGATTTCTTTGTAGCACCAGAGCTTCAGGACAACAGAGGCTTTTTTTCCAGTATGAGGAACAGTGGTGGGAAATAGTAGAAATCATAGTGTTTCTCAGTTAGATTCAATAATTTTGAGAAGGCTTGCATGTCCTTTCACTAATATAAATGTACATTTAACATACACCTCGTAATATATTTTGTTTCCATAACAATCAGCTGCTGCCTTTAGGGGAATAATAAAACTAATTTCCATTCACACAAATGCATTATGATGTATTGTGACTGATTTACTTATTTCAGGAAAGCTAAGAAGGAAACACACAATAGCAGCCTTCTCAGTTAGAATGTCTGGATGGAAATGCAATTATCTGCTGAAGCTCAAGCAGATGTATGGGATGTGAATTACAGAAGAGGAAATTGGAGGATTATAATGAGCAAAACTGATTTGAGTAATTAATCAGCAGCAGGATACGTGTGTGTATGTGTGTGTGTATGAAATGATCACGTCTTTATTAACCATGTGATGGAGCAAACCAAGGAAACTCAGTTTCAAAAACCAGTGTTTTGCAAATGTTCAGCATTATGGCTACAGAAAGTTTAATGGATTAGCAGAAGAATGGCCTTGTGATTAAGGCACAAGACTGGAGGCATAGGATATAAGTTTCATTCCTGGCTTTGCCAAAGGTTCATCATGTGACAAGTTTCTTAGGCCCAGATCCTCAAACGTATATAGACTCCTCATCTCCATTAATTTTTCTATGATGCTGAGCACCCAGAACTCTTACTGAAGTCAATGATAGCTGTTGGTGCTCAACTCCTCTGAAAATTGGGTACTTAATTTCTCCCTATGGCTCAGTTTACCCACTTGAGAAGGTCACATTCAGTAATAACACCTCACATGCGTGGTGATGTGTGGCTCAATTCAATCATATTTATAAAGTTGTTGAACTCTTCATGTGAAAAGTGCTCTAGAATTGCCAAGTGTTTAATATTAATGGCCTGTGTGTCTGCTTCTCTGTGCCTTTTCTATATTGCCCATTCACTGTCTTCCCAAGAAGTGTCAATTAATTATCAAGTACTATTTTTGTTATTTTAATTAATTTTGTAATTGTTTTATTATTTAAAAAAACAGATACCAACTAATTTTAATTGAGCCACCAAGACATGCACATGTCTAAACTGAGTAACCACAAAATCTTATTGTTAAGACTGTGAATTTGTCACGGAGGTCACGGAAGTCACATGACTTCTGTAGCGGCTGGGGCATTTGGTCCAGGGTCCACCTGAGCAGCTCGGGCAGCCCTTGGCCAGGTGCACTGGTGCTGCTGGGACAGTCTCAGGCCACCTCCTCCCCCCCACCCACCAGCAGCAGGAAGAATTTGGGTGTAGGAGTGGGGCACAGAAGTAGGTGAGGGCTCTGGGCGGCGCTAACCTTTGGGGGCTCCCCAAAAGTGGTGACATGTCCCTCCCTCAGCTCCTAGCTCCATGTGCTGCCTCTGCCTGCCGGCATCATCCCTGCAGCTCCTATTGGCCACAGTTCCCGGCCAATGGGAGCTGCAGTGCCTGTGGTTGGGGCTGGGGCAGTGCACAGAGCTAGGAGCTGAGGGAGGGACACATCACTGCTTCCAGGGAGCCACAAGGAGCCAGGTAGGGAGCCTTCCAACCCCACCAACCCCACACTCAGCACCAGTAAGGAGTCCTGGGCCGCATGCTACTGCCTGCCTCCTCCAGCACCTGCAGGGGTCCCAGGCCGTGTGCTGCCGCCTGCCCCCACCAGCACCAAGCTGTGTTATGTCTAAAATTAGATAGTTGGCTTTTTTGTGGGAGGGATCTTGGGTGGGATCCACAAAGGAACTTATGCATTGCAATACCAAGCATCCCAGTGTCTAACATATAGGCGCCTAAAAAATCACAAGAACACTGCAATCAAAAAAATTGAGTGAGATGCCTAGGCTTCCAGTACAAAGAATGGGGAATGTGATTCCCAAAAGCCAGAATGCTAGCCATGATGCCCCTTAAGCTAGCCAATAGGAAATGCTGATGACAGGAGGGTGTAGTAAACCCCACCCTCCTCACAGAGATTGGTGCCTAAGTCTGGCATTCAGGGAAGCACCCAAATATCTTTGTGGATTTGGGCCCTCTCTTTTTAGTTATCTGCTAAAGAACCTTCCATCCTGGGGTAAAAATAATGAAAATACCCAGACGTCTATAAACCTTGGCTTTTAAAGCAGTTTCCAGAGACTGGTTAGAAGTGTGTACAGCCCATGCACAATCTGTGTCAATTACAACAACCATTTTTATTAAGTTAATTATTTACTATGAGGCTAAACTACATGGTAACCAAGGGGAATTGGGAATGAAGGGATACAAATTCATCTCCAGTTGTTAGTCGCCAAACATTGTTAATATCTGATGTCTCATTGGGTGACTGTTATTAAATGAGTTGGTGGTTTCAGTCTAGTTCTTAAAGAAGACGTAGCCACTTAATAAAAACAGCATCCTAATTGGCTGCCTTGTTGGCAGTCTCAATAGAGAGGCCAAGGAGGGAATTACTGCCTTGCCTCTAAAACCAATTGAACAGAACTGAAGCCATTGACAGGCTAGTGCAGAGAAAGATTGAACTGCCACTGTATGAGCTGTACTGGTACCTGTTGTGTATGAACAGAGGACTTTACTCTTCATGGCTGTCAGGCAAAGAGGTTCATCAGATCTATAATTCATTTACAAAAATAAAAAACAGATGAGAAGCCTGTCGTCCTAATATCTAACTCAGAACTGAATGAGGATTCTTGGTCTTATCTTTTCCAAAGACACTCCAAATGTGTTGGCTACTTCCCAGATAGCCTGCAGCTGTTCCCAGTACTTGGGAGTGGTTGCTGGACCCATGAGTTAAAAATAATCCAAACAGTGGAAAATTGATGACACACTGAATTTCTCAACAACTACTTAATGTGAAAAGAAAGAAAACAATTCAAAATATAGTCCCACGAGCATGGATTTTATGCAAAAAACATTTATCTTGAACTGAAACCCTATGACACAGAAATGGTCTGATTATTATCAGTAATCACTGAAAAATAAGGGCCTAAACTTGTTCCCACTGAAGTCATTGACTCCAGTAGAAGCAGGATTCTTATTTCTTAATGCTTATTCCATGCTTTCCATTAGGGTTCTCCTATGATTGAACACTTAGAAATAACTGGAAAAAATTATGTATTGAAAAGCGGTAGATCAATATATTAATTTGTCAGCTCACCCCATGTATATAAGTGATGACTAACTGCCTAAATACATCTGGAATTCTTCTGTGTGATTACAAAAATCCACCACTATGTATACAACATATGGCATAAAACACACTTTTTGCAGGAATTAGCAGGGAATAGAAAGGACTGTGTTTTCTGATACTCGAGCTGAGACTCATTTTGTGACTATATATTGTGACAGGGTTAGGCCAGATGGCTACAGGAGAGTGATCGAAGGCAGATATATTAGCCCCAGGTTAAGTAGGTCCCCTTTCCCTGGGTAAGGTAACAGGGAAGGTTCCAGAACAATCAGGAACTTTCTGGAAACAATTAAGGCAGACAGGCTCATTAGAACACCTGCAGCCAATCAAGAAGCTGCTAGAATCAATTAAGGCAGGCTAATTAGGGCACCTGGGTTTAAAAGGGATCTCACTTCAGTTTGTGGTGTGCATGTGAGAAGTGGGAGCAAGAGGGGCAAGGAGTTGAGAGTGAGAGGGTATTGTGCTGAGGAGTACAAGCATTAACAGACATCAGGAGGAAGGTCCTGTGGTGAGGATACAGAAGGTGTTGGGAGGAGGCCATGGGGAAGTAGCCCCCCCAGTAGCTGTCGTGTAGCTGTTCCACAAGGCACTCTAGACAGCTGCAGTTCACAAGGCCCTGGGCTGAAACCCAGGGTAGAGGGCAGGTCCAGGTTCTCCCCAAAACCTCCCAATTCCTGATCCAACACAGGAAGATCTCCGAGGCTAGCAAAGTAGAGGTAGAGGAACTTTGTCACAATATATATACAAACCAGAACTGGACATGCATTGGATATACTCTGAGGTCATGGTAATCCACAGTGCAGTTTTCATTTGTGTGCTTCCATTATAGATTTAGCTATCATTGTAATTACAAAGCAAAACTGTGTAACAGCATGCTTGGGAAAGGATATACGATAGTTAAATCTATAATGGAAGTAATGAGTATAACACAAATGAAAACAGTATTGTGGATTTCCACGGCCTCAGAGTATATCCGATTTATGTCCAATTCTGGTTCTCTCTAGTGGAAGGGATAGAAGACGTGAAGCTATCTAGTTTATTACTTTTTCTGGGAAATTAGATCAGCTACACACTCTGGAAATTACCCAGTTTCACCTTCCATTCTAAATGGTTTTACTGGGTTTTTGTCTTAATGTTCTACATGCGAGCTGCTCAATCCAAGCATCTACTCCAAGCACCGATTGCTGGGAAGAACTTTCATCCTGCTTGGCATAAAATATTACCCCAATGCAAGAGAAACTCATGATGGCTGGACACTCTAATGAACAAGTTGGTGTTAACCACCCCTCAGTCCCTGACAAAATTTGGCCTATTACATACAATGAAGTAGAAGCTCCTGGAAATATTTTGAGCCACCACCTGCAAAATGAACCTGTGAGCTGCTGGCTAGTGAAAGTCAACCAAAAAACCTATGTTTGTTTCTAATGGAAATGATCGACACCTTCTACATAGAAGCAAACCCTCCTACTTCCCTGAAAAATGCAACAGTCAGCCCAGTTCTCAGGATAACAACAATTGATGCAGAAAGCCTCTCCAACTATCACACTGTGTCCACCCTCCCATTCCTAAGCAAAATCATTGAAAAAGTATGACAACATGTTACATCTGTAAGCATCCTGGGTGCCAGACTGGGGAAATACCTACTCTGTAATTGGCAGTATCCTTCCCAGCATGGGTTGGCAGACACTCACTAGCTCTGCTCAAGCTGGCCCACTAAAAATAGCATTGTAGGTAGGGATAGCATGGGTGGCACCTCGGGCTAGCTGAGTGCAACCTGCCTGCCCCCCGGGTATGTACTCAGGTGGATAGCCCAAGCCACCACCCATGGTACCCCCAGGTAAGCTACTATTTCTAGTGCGCTAGCTTGAGCATAGATAGTGCAGGTCTGTTTACCCACACTGAGAAGCATGCTTCTAGCTGGACGTACCCAGAGATAACTCCAGTAACATTAGAGATGACTTTCTCATGGTAATGTATGAAAGCCACATCTGAATGCTCATACTAAGTCTCTGTACAGCATTCAACACAGTCAACGACATGGTGCTTGTCAGAGTTCCCTCCCCACTCTGAACTCTAGGGTACAGATGTGGGGACCCGCATGAAATACCCCCTAAGTTTATATTCCACCAGCTAACGGTTAAAAACTTCCCCAAGGCACAAATTCCTTGCCCTGGAATGGTATCACTGCCACCACCAAGTGAGTTAGACAAAGATTCAGGAAAAGACCATTTGGAGTTCCTGTTTCCCCAAACTATCCCCCCAAGCCCATTCACCCCCTTTCCTGGGGAGGCTTGAGAATAATATACCACCCAAATAAGTAACCAAGGTGAGCACAGACGAGACCCTTTAGTGTCCTAAAAACCCAATCAGATGCTTAAAAACAGAACTTGATTATAAAGAAAAAAGTAAAAGAAGCACCTCTGTAAAATCAGGATGGAAGGTAATTTTACAGGATAATAAGATTTAAAACACAGAGGATTCCCCTCTAGGCAAAACTTTAAAGTTACCAAAAAAAAAAAAAAAAGGAATAAAACTCCCTCTTAGCATAGGGAAAAGTCACAAGCTAAAACAAAAGATAATCTAATGCATTTTCTTGCTATTACTTACTATTTCTGTAATATTAGATTTATCATTTCAGTAGGAGCTGGATTACTCGCTTGGTCTCTCTCTTTGTCTCAGCAAGAACAACACACGTACAGCCAAAGCAAAAACCTTCCCCCACAGATCTGAAAGTATCTTCTCCCCTTATTGGTCCTTTTGGTCAGGTGCCAACCAGGTTATTTGAGCTTCTTAACCCTTCATAGGTAAAGGAGGAATTTTAGGCTACCCTTAGCTGTATGCTCATGACAATGCTGCTAACCTGTTTACATCCAGTCACATCAGCATGGCAGTTCCATCCATGACTCAGTAAAACAGCTGTAGTCTTCTGTATAAGACTTTATGAAAATTGAAAAGAAATATTCTTGGCTAACGGCATTAAGCTGTCTAATGATCTTCTCTGGGATCTCTGAGTCAGTGGAAAGGATGTGATTGAGATGTTGAACTTGTGTCTAAACAAGTCTGTTTTGAAGAAATAAAATCAAAGACCTGAAGTAAAGGGACTGAAATCCTGGGGTTGGAGAGTGTTCTTCAGTGTATGAGCTGGTAAATTAGCCCTCTGGCTTATAGTGGGCCAATAGAAGAACTCTGCTGCTTTGTTAAAACTACAAGGAGAGAAGGTGAAAGAACACATTTTTTCCCAAATGAAATTAGAGAGTGGGTACTTTGTTACCCACATTTTAATGTGAATCTGAACCAAATTTAAGGCACAGCAGTGTTGCCAATTGTTGCAACTTTATTGCGAGTCTTGCACTAGTTGAAGTTTTACTTAATGCTCCAGTTTTTGGAGATAAGTGATTAGATGAGAAATTTGTTTTAATTTATTATTGTTATCTCATAGTTGACAAGAAAAAAAATGAAAATGTGGTTCAGGTGCACCCTAAAAGTTCAAAAACCAAAAGGCCAATAAAAACCCTAAACTTATTTTTTTTAAATGTCATTATTTTTAAGCCAGTCTCAGGATTTTTGTGAGTTTGCCTCATGATTTTGGAATATTTGGGATTGCCAATCATCTTGATGTCTAATTTCTGGGCCAATCTGTAAGGTTTAAAAAGATATGTAGAGACAATCCATTTTAAGTGAATGCCACCATATAATCTGTTTATTAAACAAATTTGTTTCTTTCCCATGAACTCAATGTTTTGGGATTGTTGTCACTATAACTCATAAATACCGGAAGAGTAACATCTTTATGGTCCAATTTGAAATGTTTAAATTTCTAGCTTGTGGGGACTGGATGGCTCAGGGAATTATTAAAGCACCATAGAGTCTTATACAACCTTCATTTACCATCAGCTGGGAGAGGATGGATGGTCTTGCAGTTAAAGCACTGGACTGGTACACAGAAGAGCTGGGTTCAATTCCTATTGTTGCTTCAGGCTTCCTTTGTAACTATGGGCAAAACACTTAATCTCTCTGCTTCAATTCCCTCTCTGTAAAATGGGACTCGTACTCGTTGTCTATTTTGATCATAAGATCTTCAGGGCAGAGACTTTAGACCAGCTTCCATCACCCTTATTAATTCAATCTGCCTACATGCAGACCAAGAGACTAGTCATTGTGACCAATGGTTTATGTCAAGTACCTCCCACCATGGGGCCCTGATTTTTAGTCAGGTCTCGTGGTGTCACTGTAAAGTAATGAATAAACGTTAGCTAACAAAAATTGGGGTGGACTGATGACTTTTAGTGGTCTCACTCTAGTTACTAGTGGAGAGGTGTTCACAACACACAGACCATTACCACACTTGTTGGTAGTCTCTCAACTACTGAATCGTGAAACTAAACTTTTCTCTCAGACACAGAAACTGAACTCTAGCTTCTTCACTTCAGGGCTGAGGCAGTGTGGAGACGTTCACACTGGCTGTGCCCATCCTGTACCTGGTCTGTGGATACATTAATGACTTCCATCTTTCAGAATGTCAGGTGCTACTGTTATATTGTGGAGTTCAATCCAGACCAGTGGGGGGTTGTGTCGTTGGTAATCCTGTGACCCTGGGTGCCTTCTGTCCTCTACTGAGGCTCATAGCTTGGGCACCAACAGCCAGCAGATAAGCATGCAGAACATCTGTGTGTTAATCAGCAGTGGTTCAGCACTCTGATTCCAGCAGCCTGCTTGTTACACCCAAGCACACTTTGGTCTGTACCAGTCTTGATAACTACAACTAAGTGACTCCAAGTCCTGAATTTTCCCCAAACCATGTGCTCTGCTATGTCCAGCCCTTTCATGGACTATTAAGGTGAATGATAAGGATTGTTTGCTCCTTTTAAAGAGTCAGTTCTCAGCAGCTGGCCACATTAACTAGAGTTAACAACCACTTCAATTCAAATACATCCCTAGGTTGGTTTAGATTAAAATAAATCAGTTCTATTAACAACAGGATATAGGTTAAGCAATGCCATGAAATTAAATAAAAGCAATGGTTATAAGCAAATAAACATGAAAAACATGCATCTAAATGTCTACAATTTAATCTAGCAAGGAACAGCCTTTGTTAAAAGTGGTTTCTCTTACTAATTATTCTTTGTCCGGCATGTCTGACTGTCTCTCAGTCAGGACTTTCCACAGAAGTATAGGGTGCTAATTCCCCTTTTCGTTCTAAGTGAAAGATAACTCGGGGGTCTTTGCACCTCCCTTTTATGGATCCAGTGAACCTTTGAAATGGATTCTTCTGTAAATTACACACCAAAATAAAGTTAATTCAGAATGTGAGGAAGGAGACCTGGAGTCTCACGATAAAGGAAGTTCCATGCTGATTTTTGCTAAAATGCAAGTAGATCTCTCCCTGCCCTCTGTGATGCAAATGAATGACCACTTGACATGTGATCGCTAATCGACTCTGACGACATTTGGCTGGAGGTGTTGCCATATCTTTTGTTTGAGAGACACCTGTTTACCCACTACCCCGACTTGGCAGATAAACACATTTTAGTTCCACATTTCCTTATATTTGTATGGTCCCTGGGGGATTTTTTTGTACATACATGATGCAAAAACATTAATGATCAGTGTGTTATTAGTTTATCTATGATTCCTTACATGAGACATCTCAGATACAGTTTATGACTTTAATGAATTGGGATACACAGAATTGTTCAGGGTAGCTGAAACTCACTACCAGATACCAGTGAGTCTATTGCCCTCTTGCACTGGGATGCTGTTAGGGTCACAGCTAAATTTCCCCAAAAGTACATTTAAAAAAACAAGGCAAAATTAACTTTAGAAACAATATATGTAGCAACTTGCCTTCTTTCTAAGCTATCCTTTTAGACTATCAACCTAAACTTTAGATTTAGCGTGCTGCAGGCTACAACAGTCCTGACTATAATTCTATAGAAAAAGTCATATTAGAAACTTTCTCCACCAAGAGTGCTTCTGCATAATTTGTTTTGTGTGCAGACTTTCATACAAAATAGTTCCCTTTAAATTTTTGATTAACCAACATTTTCTCCAAAAGAAGATATTTACCAAATGATTTATTTCAATATTGTCTCTTCAGGATACATTCCCAAATGCCTCAAATAGCCAAAAATAAATCATCATATTACCTTACATAGATTTGGGCTGTATCTCATGAGATTAAATTAAAGAGATATAGGCCTTATCACTATTTGGAAGGGAGAGGGTTAAAAAAAAGCTGTAAAAAGCAACACAGAGTCCTGTGGCACCTTATAGACTAACAGACCTTTTGGAGCATAAGCTTTCATGGGTGAATATTCACTTCATCAAATGCAAAAAAGCTGGTGAACTGTATACTGAAATTTACAATATCTTGGCAAAGGGTTCTCCTAATTAATAATTATTAGATATGAACTCAAACCAAATATTTATCTTTGGAGATGTTTGGAATCCAAACCCAGATCCAGATATGATTTTGCATATGCTCTTTACCTTATTATTTATAATGGGACTCTTATGTGACCTTAGGCAATTCACTTAATTCCTCTGTATTTCATTTTCTCCATCTGTAAAATGGGACAAATAATGGTTATCTCCTTCATGGGGCTGCGATGGAGGTTTAATTCATCAATATTTGTAAAGTACTTTGAGGTTTTTGTAGGCACTGTGTAAGTGCAAAAAGTTCGTTTGGTTATTTATTTTTTTTATTTTTATTTTTATTTTTAATTTCAACTTGCTTGCAAATTGATTTGATTCTGTCCAGCCAAAAGAGAGCCGCTCTAGCGTAATTGTATAGGATACTTCTTTTATTTTGTAAACGTATCTAGTTCAGGTTCTTGCTCACTTGACAGAATCTTCCTTTTCCTAAAATGCTTTCCAGACTTGGAAGAATTACATTGAGAAAATATGGAGGATGTACAGTATCTCCAGAGTGGATTTCTGTTTTCATATGAGGGATGGTTCTTGGTCATTTCCATATGGTTCAGAATTGCAGTTCACAGTGGTGAACAGGAGATTCTCTTGTAAAATGTGGTGTGCACTTCATAAAACTGGTGGGAGATATGCATGTACTTTAAATTCAAAAGGGGCATGTGCAAAATTGTTGTAAATGAAGAAAAAGTGGCCTCATCTGCTATAACCATGTTTTGTTTTTGTTTTCAATCTTGCAAAAATTGGATACAGAAATTAAAATGTCTCCCAAGCATCGGAGGCTCACTCAGTGGACCTTGGCAGCAAAACTGAGTACATATTTTCACATGGCTATTTTGTGCTTCAATAATTTCTCTGGTGTATAAAAAATAAACAGGCCCCTCTCCAATATCAAAACATGCATGCCTTCTCTAACACTTAGTTTTTCTTTCTTTAACCCTTAGGACTCTGTAATCTCCATATGGGTGTCACCTAGAGTCTGGCCATTTACTAGAATTTTTGAGTCACTGTGAAGCACTGTTATGAGGAGGAGTGAGGGTCTGTTCCATGGGTGGAGGTGTCAAACCAATTCAGGATTCTGTAGTGGAGCAAGCTGAAGCCAAGGTTAAGAAAGAACCAATGTGGAGCCTAGAATGGCCTTGTCCAGGAAGATAGGACTGCTATCCAAGAAGCTGGATGGGAAGTGTGAGGTTTTTAAACCTCACAGGATCACATTTTTCCAGAGTTCACTAGAAGATAGAGAATGGGGGGAGGTGTAGTTCTTCTTATGCTGGAACTCTAGGGATCTAAAGCAATACAAATAAATATAGGAGCTTTTTGTACCACAGTGCACAACTCTAATGTTGAATATAGCTGGTTAGAATTTTCAAAATTAATTAGTGCTATTAGATGCCCCACGTAAGACATCTTAAAAAGGCTTAATTTTTAGAGGCAGTTGCTCAGGTTTCTGAAAACCAGGACCTTGTAAATGTGTCTTAGGTTGGACATCCTAAAACAGAGGATCCCAAAATCACTAGTTTCTTTTTAAAATCTTGGCTACTTGTCCTCAAAGTTCTAAGGCAGGGGTCTGCAACTTTTCAGAAGTGGTGTGCTGAGTCTTTATTTATTCACTTTAATTTAAGGTTTCGCTTGCCAGTAATACATTTTAATGTTTTTTAGAAGGTCTCTCTCTACAAGTCTATATATTATAAAACTAAACTATTGTTGTATTGTAAAATAAACAA
>NW_027427303.1:0-1434 GCF_003597395.2 Chelonoidis abingdonii | reverse complement strand
CCACTAAATCCCACTCCTCTCCCAGAGCCGGGGGCAGAACCCAGGGGTCCTGGCTCCCAATGCTGCCCCACTAAATCCCACTCCTCTCCCAGAGCTGGGGGCAGAACCCAGGAGTCCTGGCTCCCACCCCTGCCCCACTAAACCCCATTCCCCTCCCAGAGCTGGGGACAGAATCCAGGAGTCCTGGCTCCCAACCCTGCCCCACTAACCACTAAACCCCACTCCCCTCCCAGAGCCGGGGACAGAACCCAGGAGTCCGGGCTCCCTGATCAGCCACTAGTCAAAGAAACAGTAAATGTAGAATCACTGTTGATAATGCCTGTGGCCGATGCAAAGCCTGGGGGCAGGGAGTTAATATTGCTGAGGAGGGGCCGTCCCATGGTGCCATCTGCCTCGCCTGGCACGCTGGGCCCGTTCAAACAAAACGGGCCAATGCAGCCAAACGCGAAGTCCCCCATGCAGGACCGAGGGGAGCAGGCCACACACCGCAGAGCGGAGACGCTGGGCAGGATCCAGGGCTCACAGTCGATGAGCGACTCCACATGCTGTGATCCTTGGGCACACGCACAGGGCCACCAGGCGGGAGGATGTCCCTGGGGCACTAACGTGTGCACAGCCAGACACGCCCATCAGAGCTCTGACCCCTGGGGCCTGTCTGGGTCAGACAGTCCCGTCCAGCCTTTGACTCTATGAGTCCACGGCTCCAGCCCCCGTGCCTTCTTCTGCAGCAGCTGTCCACCTCTGAGCCCCCTGTGCCCCCTCCCCTCCCTGCCCCCGGGTGGGCCTGACAGAGCCGCGCCCGCCCTCGCACCTGCACACAGTGGGCAGCATTCCCCGGGCACCTGGATGGGGCGGAGGCAGGAACCAAGGCAGCGGATCTGGGCGCAGGTGGCGATGCCATGGATGCACAGGCAGGAAACGCAGGGGGAGGAGAACCAGCTGGTGCCATTGGCGTGCTCCTGCCCATCGTACATGCAGCCTGTGGGCACCGGGAGAGCAGCGGGTCAGACTCACACCAATGTCACGCCTGTGCCCTCTGCACGGTCCATCACACAGGAGCATCAGGTCGATACAGACCAATGGGCGCCCACTGCCCCACACCAGAGCCTACAGCGGCCTGTCCGGGCAGGCACTATTGGCCCAATATGGACCAACAGAAGTCGCCGACCACCCATGCTAACAAGTCATTATTGACTGATACGGACCACTTGTTTCAGGTGGAGTTAAGTAGATGACCCAGCTCTCTTAAAGGGATAGGCCCGATGCCACCTGGGGGACATTGGACGGGCAGCGGCCAGGGCATGTGATATCTTTGCAGTGGGGGCAGCAATCCCCGGGCTCTATCACCTGGTGGGTGCACGTCAGCAGGGGGCATGGGGCCATCACACAGAGCACATCCCCACCCTGAGGGGGAAAAGGCAAAGCCATCAGCAT
>NW_027427302.1:0-1704 GCF_003597395.2 Chelonoidis abingdonii | reverse complement strand
GTGATGGTATACATTGGACATTGGCATGCAACGAGTAGAGATCATTGTAGAATTTTGTACATATTTCATTCATCTTGGTCCTTTCTGATGTCCTTTCACCATTTTCATCTTTTAGCACTGCCAGGATAATCTGTTTCACCCTAACATCTCTTTCTACCTTCCTTCAGACTGGTTATTTTCAGCTGCCTCTCTCAATTTCTTCTTTCTAAAGTCTTTGTAGTCTTCGTTGATCTTCACACAAATTTCTTTGCATAGTGTTCTGTATTCTTCGCCCATCTTTCCTTCTAATTTCATGTATGCCCTCCTCACCATCAAATTCACAGTTTCCTCACTGATTCTGTCCTTGTGTGTGTGTTTACTGTAAAAGAATGTAGCAGCAGTGATCTCTAGTACTATTGTTTTTGAATTATGAGGCAGATTTTCAGTATTCTGAAAGACTGGACAATAAGTAGGTATGATGATAAAACTGAATTTAAGAGAAAGCTTAAAAACCATTGCGTTTTCATGTTTTTTCCAATCAATAAATGAGGAAAAATCAAATGTGTGAGGGATGCTGCTGAATTAATGACTTCTAAGCATCATCACTGATGTTAGTATGACAAATAAGAAATATAAGATAGGTAATAATCAAGGGCTTAAGTTAAACTTGATTCCAGAGGTGCTTCATTATCTACAGTTGAGGAGATGTACATTTTTATAAACTGTGGAATAACATTTATATCCTATTTTTCTGCCATCAACAGAATCTAGCAACAACAAATATTTACAAAATAATCAGGTTCAGTAGTTTTCAATAATCACCGTACAGTAATTGCACATTCTAGTGCACATCATTAACTTATGAAATCTGCACCTCATTTTGATGCAGGATTTTATTAACTAAATTTCATTGAATTGAAATAATTATATCCTATAAAATGCCAAGAAATGGAGGAAGCAAAACTACTCATTTTCACCTTGTGAGTATTCAAGTTTTAAAGTATTCTAGGGCCAGATCCTCAGCTTATGTAAATGTGTAGCTCAGGTGCTTAAGTGGAGCTACAGTGAATCATACCAGCTGAGGATCTGGCCCATTGTTACTGTACTGTACTCATAAAAGAGCAAAGGGACATTCAAAGAAATCTGACACACAACATATGTTAAATTGATCAATGGAAATATCTTTTACCATAAAGCATGATTAGTTTGTGGAACTCAATGCCACAATGGATCACTGAGGCTAAGATCTTAGCAGAATTCAAAAAAGGAATAAGTATTTAAATGGCAAACAAGAACATGCATAGTTACAATTTCATGGGCATTTTTAATAAAGAAATTTGAAAAGATATAAACCATCACACTTAAACCAGTCTCCAAGTTCTTAGGAAGAACTTTTCTCACTGGAAATGTTTTTTCATAATTGTTCACTCATCTGAATCTTTGTTTAAATATTCTTGGGGTTGGAGATTCCATGACCCCTGCTCAAAACTAATTTAAACTTCATTATCTATAGCAATTAGCTCTGATAAGAAGATACATGTCACAAACTCCAACTTGAGCACAGAGCAGGAAGTTTAGTTGGACAGTGTTAAAGTTCTTTGGGATTATCAAATAATAAGTCACCAGGACCAAATGGTATTCACCCAACAGTTCTGAAGGAATTCAAAAGTGAAATTGCAGAACTACTAACTGTGGTATGTAACCTGTCATTTAAAATCAGCCTTT
>NW_027427301.1:0-3651 GCF_003597395.2 Chelonoidis abingdonii | reverse complement strand
GTGGGGAGAAGGAATCATGGGGGCGGGGGTGCCCACCACCTTGTAAGAGCCTGCAATTCAGTTGTGCATTTTTTCCATGTTTGCAGTGTTTGGGAATTGCTATTTTGGTAGAGAAATAAAATACATTTTTGAGTTTAGAAGCTGGAATTTTTTAGAAGTTTCCTAGAAATTGTTTTTTTACAATCGCCATAATCAAAGGCATTAGATATAGCTTTCATCTTTAACCTTATTATGGCAAGGGAAGTGTTGTTATGCTACAGAGATTTTAAATAAGTGACTTGTCAGTCACTGTATTAAAACTTAGCAGGTAGAACAACTTTAATATGTAATGGTTACATCTGCTCCTTACCACATATGGAAACAGATTGAGTTGAAGACAGCAGCAGTAAGTTGTTCCTAGTTAAAATAAAATCTCTCTATAGCAAAGCAATGCACTTGAAGGTGTGAAGATTTTTAGCAATTATTTTCTGAAGTGACGGTGAACTTTCATAGTCTTCATAGCTTGAATTTATTCCCCAGGTTTTTGGAATTAATTTTACATCTGCTACTAGAAATACTTCAAAGCTGTACAACTTGAATCTAGTGCTCTTGAGATTAGGTTGCTTAACTTGTTTGTTACCTCTGGACATGTCACTGTCAAAAGTTCAACTACTTTCTTGATGTACAATCCAGTGCCCTTTATCAAGCGGGGTGTTGTGTTTGCAAGGCTGACTGTTTGTCTTTCAGATTATACATTTTGTGAATGTAGATATCAGAGGGGCTGACATAATACCTATTAAACTATTTGGTAGTTCAGTAACTAGGGCTTTTCTAAATAACATAACAAAGTTGACTTTTTTTATCTAATTCGACCTCAAGCCCCTGAATTACTGAAGTCGATTGTGCATGGTCACACCATGCTCATTGTTTTGATGGAGTGCGTCCTCACTAGCAGCACCTGCATTGATGCACAAAGCAGTGCATTGTGGGTAGCTATCACAAAGTGTGAAATGTTGCAGTGTGTTTTGGGAAGTTTGTGCAATGCCTTATGGGACCAAAACATTGTCGCAGAGGAGAGTGGGAACATTGTGTCAGCATCCCATGATGCACTGTGCTCCCTCCTTCATATCAATGGCAAACAATCCAGTGGTTTTCATGCTTTAAAACTGCTGCATGTATCCCATAACCCCAGAAGCATGGAGCCTGCTCAGTTGTTTCAGATGCTCACAGTAAGAGTGCACACTTCCCACCTTCTCCTCCTGCAGTATTTCCAGAGCTGAAGATGGGCACTCCACATGGAACACAGGGATGTCCTGCAAGCAGTGCTGCTGCAAGCCATAGGGTGGCGGGGGAATTCCCAGTTGCTGCTGGCAGTCCCAGAGCAGCTGCACTCTGAGCACTAGTTTCTGGTTCCGTGAAACAAGCACTGCCTGCTGGTAGGACTGCATCTTTTGCAGGTATGGGATGACGAGCAGTGATTGCAGAACTTTTGAATGCGGAAGGTTGCCTTCCAGGAACTTTTTTGTGCAGACCTTTGCCCTGCCCTGCCCTGCAGTTCAACACAAATGAGAGCTGCTCTCTCAGTGGAGAAATGAGTGGTGATCACCATTTGGAAGCTTGCAACACCAGATGGTTACCGGTCAGTGGGGAATCAATTTGAGTAGGTAAATCAACCATGGGAGCTGCTGTGCTCCAAGTGTGCAGGGTCATTAATCAGCTTCTGCTACGAAGGGTAGTGAGTCTGGGAAATGTGAAGGACATAGTGGCTGGTCTTGCCACGATGGGGTTCCCTAATTGTGGTGGTCATAAATGGCATGCATATCCCTATATTGGCACCAGATGACCTTGCCAAAGAGTACATAAACCAAAAGGGATACTTTTCAATGGTGTTGCAAGCACTGGTGGATCACAGGGGATATTTCACCAACTCCTCTAGGAACTTGGGTCTGTTCAAAAAGCTGCAATCCAGGACTTTCTTTCCAGACCACAGAATTAACCAAGCAGCTCAACGCCATCAATGTTATCTTGGGAGACCCAGCTTACCCTATGCTCCCATGGCTCATGAAGCCATACGCTTACTGTCTGGACTGCTGTAAGCAACAGTTTAACTATAGGCTCAACATGTGCAGAATGGTGGCTGAATGTGCCTTTAGTTGTTTGAAAGGACACTGGAGAAGATCACCAAGGTCCAACCTTGTTAGTAAGGAGAACGTCTCCATGGTTATTGCGGGTTGTGTGGGGGGAATTTTTTCTGCAAGGGTGAGCAGTTGAGACAGATGGCATGGCAGCCAGACACCGGGGCAATAAGAGTGCGGCGTATCTGAGGCTTTGAAAAGCCGTTTCAGTAACAAGTCAGAGTAATGTGAGAGGCATTGTGCTTTCTCAAACTTTCACTTGGCTTGTATCACTGTACCTGTAAAGCCAACCCCCCACCCAAGCCCACTGCTTCTACTCAATAAAAAACATTTTATTTCTCTCATCCATTTACTTTAACTACCATAAGTAAGGAGGGGAGAGAAGCTAACCTGGGGAGCAGGGGTTGCAAAGTTTTCATAGATTAGAGTTGGAAGGGACCTCAGGAATCATCTAGTCCAACCCCCTGCTCAAAGCAGGACCAATCCCCAGACAGTCCCCTCAAGGACTGAACTCACAACCCTGGGTTTAGCAGGCCAATGCTCAAACCACTGAGCTAGCCCTCCTGGAGCAGCAGAAACACTTTCAGCTGTGTAACACCACCACATTCACAGACTTTTGATAGTCTGGAATGTGCACCTTCTGTTCCTTGTACCTCTTCTTCCCCCGCCCCTCCTCTTCCAAGTTAAGTGAAAAGGGTAATGGACATTTTGCCCATGCCTCACAGACAGCTTGGGGAAGGGTGATTCTGCATGAGGCAATGCTGCCTGTCCGCCAGGATGTGTAGAGGGACTCTACCCTCCTGTTTCTGTTCCTGGATGCCTCAATGTGTCTGGTCCCTCATAATCCAAAGCATCTTATCCTGCACCACACATTTTCGCTCATTGGACGCTTTCCTGCTCTCCACGTCTAACTTCTCAAACAAATGAAATCCTCCATGCTTTCAGCTCAGTTCATTCTCCAATGAACGTATCCTCCTTCTGAAAGCAGACTTTCAATGATTAGGTGTTATGCCAAAGGACACATTTCCAGTTGTGTGTAGGGGAAATAAGAGCCATTGTACATGAAAAAAATGTTTCAATAGTAAAGCCATTTTCATTTAAAAAAACAAAACCCTTATTACATTTAGTGCAAGCCATAATATAATCAAAATCCATAATTGTTCATTGTACTGTTTTTCCCTAGCCATGGGTAATATGCCCCCCCCGCGGTCACTGGTGACTGCACTTTCAGTGAAGGCAGGCTCACATCAGGAGCACAGGTAGCTAGTCAAACAATGGTTCTTTTCCATAGAACCATGAGAAGCTGTTTATGAATGAGGCAGGGACAAACATTTTAACTTCCAAATGATGGAATCTCTCATGTGAGGCCTCAGTCCTCTATCAGCCACTTCAAATTATTTGCTAATCCATGTCAAGCACAGTAAAGGCACATTAGCGGCTGCATGGTTTGGTGATCCAGAATGTGTGGGATGGGGTGGGTCTACATGTCATGTATGTTTTGTGCGTTTTTTTTTTTTTTTTTTTTTTTGTGACACAA
>NW_027427300.1:0-1386 GCF_003597395.2 Chelonoidis abingdonii | reverse complement strand
GCCCTGGCCCCAGGCCTCCGTGGGTGGAGGTGGGGGTGACCTGAGACCTTCGTGGGAGACGGGGGTGAGGGAGGGAGGCAGGCCACTTCCTGCAGGAAGTGGAGTGATCCAGCCCCAGCCTGCTCCACTCCCCTGACTCCCAGTCATGCTGCTGGTGAGTGCTGGGGGCCGGGGAGCAGAGCAGGGGTCACGGCAGTTAGAGGGTGAGGAACGAGGGGGGGCTGAATGGGGGCAAGGGTCCCAGGGGGGCCATCAGGAATGAGAAGAGGGCTTGAATGGGGTGGTGGAGGGTAGTCAGAGGACAGGGAAGGGGGGTGGATGGGGCAGGGGTCCCAGGGGAGGGAGGCATCAAGAAACACGGGGGGTTAGATGGGGCAGGAGTAGGGTGAGGAGGGAACCGGTTGTAAAGATTTTGGCAGCTCAGTACTGGCCAGGGGGGCGGGAGGTTGAGGAGGTCAGAAGGCGGGCAGTGGCGGGCGGATGAGTATGCGAGCTGGGGGGGGGAGGTGAGAAGACGAGCAGGGAGGGCAGATGAGCCAGGGGAGTGGGGTATGAGGAAGTGAGCAGGACGGCATTGGCGGGGGGCAGGTGAGCTGGCGGCAGGGGAGAAGGGCTGAGGATCCTAGCAGGTGGACAGCGGCGAGGGGGAGAGGCAGGTGAACCACGGGGGGGTGTTGTTTCAGGGGTGCAGGGTGGCACTGGGTGGGGTGTTTTGGGGGGGCTGGGCAGTGCTGGGGGGAGGGTGTTTCAGCTCTCAGCTGTTTTCTTTGGAGTAATATGGCCCTCGCCGCTTTCTGAGTTGTGCAGGCCTGAGAACAATACAGCGTGCAAAGATTAGCTATTCAGTAGTTAAAGTGTTCTGTTTCCTCCAGTACAAAAGTTACCATTACGCTTTGAAAACATTAAAGGTTTAGCAAGTCCTCTTGTCCACTTTCCTGAAACCGAACTGTAAGACTAAACACTTTATTTTGTTTGGAAAGGTTCTTATGTGCAGCAAATGCCCAATGAATGCCGGCTCCTCTCTGCCTGCTGAGAGTCCCCAAAGATGCTACTCCCACTGTAACAGCTCAGAGAAAGAAAAAAAATGGGACTCAATATTTATGCTGAATCTTATCAGCACTTACAATTTTTTCAAGAAAAATGATAGTATTGAGTTGTCACAATAAAACGTATGCACTTTTTCGTAAAGTGTGCAGGATGCATGCACAGCTGGAGTAACAGCCACTATGCATTCAGGTAAGGAAGAGAACGTTTTACTGAACCTGCTGGAGTTCTTTGAAGGCATTACCACCAAGATAATGGTAAATTCAGTGGATGTAGTTACACTTAGATTTTCAAAAGGCATATGACAAGGGATAGCAATCAAAGATAAGGAAAGGAAAACAG
>NW_027427299.1:0-1419 GCF_003597395.2 Chelonoidis abingdonii | reverse complement strand
GCAATTCTGCTGTCCAACTCAGACAAAGGAAAGTCCTTTTCCTTCAACGGGAGGCCTCAGGCAATTAACTGGGAGTGCCGCTAATGAGGCAACTGGGGGTTAGAGCCACAACTGGGAGTCGGAAGCTTCCCTTCTAGAGATTAGCACACTGCCCACCCTCCTGCAGGCCCAAGGTTCTGGTTAACTCCCTTGGGGGTGCTGGGCTAAGCACAGAGGCCTCATTAAAACAGGCGGAAACTCTGGCCCAGTGGGATCAATCAACAATGCAACTTGGAGCAAACTGCAGAGTCCTGGGGGTGCAGAGCAAAGTGTGTGTGTGAGGGTAATGGTGCATGAGAAAGCCAATGGCAAAGACAGGCCTTGAGACTATGGATCGTTAACTTAAAAAGCAAAGCCTTAAGTTGGATCCTGCTTGGATTTACACTCGATTTACAATAAACCCTGCTTGCCCCCCTGATTGCGGTCACGTCTACACTGCAGCTGGGAGTTCCATCTCCTAGTGCAGATGTATCCTAAGATCCCTGTAGCTGGGTTGGAAACCCTTCCTGATAACCGCACCGATTCTGATCCCTGATTTCCAGCACTCGCAGGCATTGTCTAAACTATGAGGGTGTTGCCAGCAGTTCTGCTGGTATAGCTCCACCAGCAACACTTTCTTATCTGGACACAGTTGTATCCCTTGAGACATGCCTCTGCGGGAATAGCTTCTATTGCATTTCCTGACCAGCACAAGCTGTACTAGTCCAAGCACAGTTACACCCATGGGACTGCACCTAGAGTAGGTTTCTTGGTGAAATCAATTGGAGTGAGGTGCCTGAATACCTGTGGGTTTTCTTTGGCACAGACATGTCGGTAAAAATCACACCCCTGATTCACACAGCTGTACTGGAGAAATGTTAATGTGTCTACCAGACCTAACTCTTAATCATTCCATTGACTGATATCAGCTGAGCATCAAAGGCCCTGCAGTGATTTGAGAACCACTTGGCCCTGTTTATTCCTAATGTACATCAGAGGCCAAACACACAGCTGATGTGAGCCGAGTCACCACTTTCGTGTTCAGTGAAGACGGCCATCTGGGGGGTTGGCCATGGGAAAACAGGAAATGCCACTCCAGAAATGTTTTGGACTTTGCCAAACCTCAGATCTCTCAAAATGATAGGGGCAGATTCGCATCCTGCCCACCCGGTGTAAATGAGGACTCATTGATATAGTTGAGCTCACTGCCCACTCACCACACACAAGAGGTGTAATTGTCTGAACCAAGCACGGCATGTCAGGGATTGGTACTAAACCTACCGACGGGGAATTAGTGGGTGTGAAAAAGCAATACAGTGGATAACCCATGGTGACATCTTAGGACCTCTGCTGCTCCTAGTGCCCCTTCTACACTATAGCCATCCCTTCCCTACCTGCTGC
>NW_027427298.1:0-1621 GCF_003597395.2 Chelonoidis abingdonii | reverse complement strand
CCTTGCCAGGGACAGATGAGCTGGGGTGGGTCAAATCACACCTCCCCGCTGTGGTGGATGTAGCTATGGCATTGCTAGGGTTTTGTTTTCTGTGTACTGAACTTTATATTTTTAAGGAGTCAGCAGGGGCCAACTATCATTTGGTTAAACCTCCATGATGCAGCATGTGCCAGAGGAGAAACAAGCTGTGCTCTCTCTGTCATGGAAACTGTCCCTTTGTTCTTGCTTGAGGTTCTGTACAAACATATTATTACCAACCTCATCTAGTTATTTCTTCAGCCCCGTACTCTGTCTTACATGTCACACAGCCTCTTTCATTCCGAAAGTTCCAAACACATTTGATGAGCTAATATTCATACATCAGCTCTGAAATGCAGCCACCTTTGGGGTGGAGAATAGGACCCAACAAACACACCACAGCAGCAGGGAGAGGAAACTTTCACCAAAATGTAAGGCAATTGGGGCCTATTGCTATTGATCATGCAGAGAGGTGTGAGAAGGGAAGGAGAAGCCCCACAATGAAATAAACCAGGCAAGCCAAAGCACACCACAACCACATTCGATATATTCGTTATTTCAGTTTCTACTGTTTTTAAAAGTACCACTAGCCTGGTTTTGTCTTTGACATGAATCCTTCTCTTCCAGGGCCCCACATACCTTGGGTAGCAAGGAGCTAATAAGCTCTAGCATGGCTAACGCAGCAACCCACTGGATGCTATATTCTGTATTTCATATCCGGAAACTGTCCTTTATTGTACTGATGCAGAGGCCTCCTGCCCCAGCACACATTCCCCCAGCAGGCCCTCACCACCACTCCAGTGCCATCCCACCAGCCCTTCTAGATATGAGGAGGAGAAATATTACCATAGCAGCGGGAGCTTATTCCTTCTCCAGCATGAGGCATAACAAGGCACTGCAATCGGTCACACTCAGCATCACTGTCTCATGCCTGAGTGTGTTTTTTATGATATCCTGCAAACTCTGCAGGGAATCCAACTGGCTGTAATGGATTTGTACTGAATCTCCTGCAAGTGTGTGTGTGTGTGTTGGTATGATTGTGGTAACAAGGTAAAACCACGCAGAGATCAGAACTGGCCCAGGATCTGTCTTTTTCTCACTCCCACATCCAGGAAGCTGAAAACAAGAGCAAGAAAATAGAAGCAGCGGCATTGCAGGGAGCGAATCCATTGTCCTGCCACAAGGCTAATCAAGTGCTGGGGTCACATGGAATGGTTCAGTTTGATCAAGCATCCAAAACTCCAGGGGCAATGTCCTGATCCCACTGAAGTCAGTGACTCCATAGGGCCAGGATTACATCAAGAGTTCTCCAAATCTATGAAGGCTGGGAAATCTGGCTCTCGGGGAATGGTCTCTCAGGAGATTAATGTCTATTCCTGTTTTTGCTCAAGAAGAGCCTTTCCTTGCTGTATTTCAGCACTGGAACTCAGAGGTGCCGAGCTGCCTGAAAATGATGACTGATACGAAAGCTCGCTGAACACTTTGGACTCCTCCAATGGGTGATGTTCTAGAAATGGACCATGATTCTGGAAGGGGCTGATTTTGCATTCCCCCAGGGCCAGCTCTAACTTTTTTGCCATCCCAAGCAAAAAAAAAAAAAAAA
>NW_027427297.1:0-1987 GCF_003597395.2 Chelonoidis abingdonii | reverse complement strand
GCGAAATGTCCCGGTGCCTAGGGCGTCAGAAATCCTAGCGCCGGCCCTGGATAAACCCCTGGAGGATGAGCAGGTTGGGGTAATGGGGTTTGATCTAAAACCCAATGAAGTCAGTAGCAGTCTTTCCATTGGCTCCAGTGGGCTTTGGGTTGAGCTTCTGGTAGACATACAGCTCCTAATTCCTGAATCACAACTGTGAGGTAATCTAAGCTATAACTGGGAGCTTGGATATGGAGACAAAATGACAGATTACTCTAATGGGAAAGGAGAGATTAGTTTGGGGAGGAAAATAATGATGCTCAAATACAGGGTGCATTTTCTTCTTCTATGACTGGTGTTGAGGGATAACAGCTCACAGGGAATTTCTCTTCAAAGATACTGTGTCAGTAGGTGTTGACCTGCGGCAGCAAAATAAGGTAGGCATTTGCTTCTATTTTGATTATATCCTTTTACTGTGGCGCCTAACATGTAGGGCAAGTGAGCTTTTAAAGACTAGTAGTCTAGTAGAATAGTAATGCATTATATCTGTTATTTCTGAATTTATACTGTTTACTCAAAAGAATCTTCCCTAGGTACAGTTATGTTTCTTGTCATTCAGAAACATTTCCTAAGAAACAGAAGAAATAATGCAGTGTAGAGTCTTTCACAGTATATAACCATGCAGCTTACTGGTAAACTAGATACGAGCATATTGTAAAACATAGTAAGTGTGTGTTGGTGGAATGAACAGCAGCAGGGATAGTATTATGTATAAGTGCAAGCTGCATTTGCCCCCTAAAGCTCTGCAGATGAAGTTGCTGTTCAGAAATCATTTAAAATGTTTGTGCCAGTGCCAAGGGAGAAGGGGAGAGCTTTAGAAAATAAATGTCTGAACTTAGGGTCTGTGCCACCAGGATATGCAGACAACAGAAAAGTCTGAGAAAAGAAATCACTTGAAAATTGTATATTAAGATACTCCTCTGCAACGAATGAGCTGCTGATTGTTCTTTCTAGTCTTGTGATATGACGCTACTGCACTCTGGCTTACAATGCTATTCTAATAATTCTTGTTATAATAACAACACCTCCTCATAATTCTTAGAATGCTTTTCCCCCCATCATGGTGTTTTAAAGAGGAAGCAGTGTACAGAGGCTGGGTAGGGGGGGTGAAGCTAGCTCTTTAATAACTTAAAATACCGAAAACACTAAAACTCCCTTTTATGATAAATATAAATAAATCATACAACAGGAGGAAGAAGCTACTAAATGGAAAATCAGCCTTGTAGTAATGCATGAACTCAGAGTGACAGGCAAGAAAAGGATCGACAAGTGTTCATTTCTGTATGATTTGTGTTGTGGTTCAGTATGTATGTTCTATAAAATGAATGCAGCACATGTCTGGGTAATTAGTAATAACTAACTGTACGGAATGTCCTGTGTAGTGATGAGCATTCCTACTATTGAAGGCAGGACAAATCTCTGTATTGTCTGTTTAACTGAGCCCCAAATTGAGGAGCCTAAAAATTGATTGTTGCAGTTGTCTGGAAATTGTGACTTTTTTTTAGAATTGAGTTTTAATCCAAACTTTGTTTAAATTTAGTGTTTTCTACCGCATTGAAAAAAGTTGAAATTAAGGCTCATGAAAGATTTTTGACTGAGAATGTTGGTGGTTAAATTCTTCTACTTGAGCAGCAGGCTGTGCAAACTTATCCTATTTAGCCATGCTACTTTAACTGTAATCTGCAGGGGACCATCTCTCTGGCTTACAAGGCACTCTAGTCTCCATGCTGCTGTCTACTGAGACTTACAAGTAGTGGTGGATTTTTGTGATGAATAGTCAACCTGTAATACCCCCCAAATTCTGCCCCCCCCCCCCAAAAAAAAAAAAAAAGGAGCTGGAACGAGACCACCAAAGTGTCTTGGACCACTGAACAGCCTTCATTCTTTGATGACGTTCTTTTAACTGGACTGGATTTGAACCAGCAGTGAAGGGTTATGTATCCTATTC
>NW_027427296.1:0-2298 GCF_003597395.2 Chelonoidis abingdonii | reverse complement strand
ATTTTGTGTGTGTGCAACTGATTGTTCCTTCCTAAATGGAGTACTTTGCATCTGTCCTTATTGAATTTCATCTCATTTACTTCAGATCATTTCTCCAGTTTGTCCAGATCATTTTGAATTTTAATCCTATCCTCCAAAGCACTTGCAACCCCTCCCATCTTGGTATCATCTGCAAACTTTATAACTGTACTCTCTATGCCATTATCTAAATCAATGATGAAGATATAAAGCAGAACCAGACCCAGAACTGATGCGTGTGGGACCCCACTCATTATGCCCTTCCAGCATGACTGTGAACCACTAATAACTACTCTCTGGGAATGGGTGAAACAACAGTTTATTCCTGTTGTGTTTGTTAGCTTCTAATATAGTTTTCATTCATGTGTATGTGGATTCCTTATGGGTTTTTTTTATTTACTGACCACCAGCAGCATAAAAGGTCCTGTACAATACAGCGAACAATATCATTTCAAGTGTAAGCATCATATTACCAGCTATTTATTGTAGGTAAGATCACTCCCATTTTTGCAACAAATAGCATTAACTGCCACTAGTGTTATCAATTTATAGAGCACAGAAAGACGAAATACGGCAAAACATTATTTTTTAATTTCTCCTCATATGCTTCTCTTAATTTACCTCAAAGAAAAGACAGGCATGGGTCAGTTAGTGTAAACCTAGAACATTTTCATACAGAGAAAGAATGTATGAGCTATTATTCCCATTGCAACTACAACAAAAGCATTATTTTATTTCACCAGTGGTTTTCAACCTGTAGTCTGCGAACCACTGGGGGGTCCACAGACTATGTTTAAGATTTCCAAAGAGGTCCACACCTCCATTCAAAATTTTGTAGGAGTCCACAAATGAAAAAAGTTTGAAAACCACTGGGTTACACCTTTGCTGATAGTGCATTGAAGATTTCCAATTCTGAAGTCTTAGTTCTCAATCCAGCATAGACTTACATAGCTGCTTAATTTTATGCACTGTGAGTAACGCCAGTGAAGTCAATAAGCCTATTCAAGGTACATAAAGTTAAGCTCCTGCATAAGTCTTTGTAGGACTAGAGTCTTAGGTTTTCTTTCCTACTACAGAAGCATAAACTGGGCCTTTGTGGGTGCAGACGCGAAGGAGTACTGCACTGGGGTAGTAAGATCCACAGTGTGGAAAATGAGTCCAATGACACAGCCTCAAAATTATTGCTCCAGGGGCCTTCTTCAGGTGTAACTAAAAGCAGAATCTGGCCCTGGCACATCACGTGAAAGACAAGAAGTGTTCGAGTATAAGGTATTTAAATAAAATCATCTTAAGATGTTTTACTATAATATTCTAACAAACAACTACTGTTTTCAAAAGTGGGGAAAGGGTCAGTAATTTGAAATAAGTATTGGAAAACAAAATCACCTTAACCTATATCCATGATGAAAAAAGTACAATTTGTATGGAATTAAAACATTATGCATAGCCCTATTTGCAATATTAAAAATGCTGCTAAGTTAGGATGAGGTAAACAGTAGGAAAAAATAAATATTTTAATTATCTTCAGATAGTCTACATGTTCTCAAATCACACCCTAAAAATCAAACTTCAGCAGAATATAGAAGCCAACATACATTTGAAAATGGATATTACAAGTGAAGTGACCTCAAATATATTTATATATTGGAAAACATGTTAAGTCAAAGGACATAAAAGCCGCAGCTTCAAACACCATTCACAAGTTAGGAGTGGGAAAAGTGAAAATAAAAATTAAGCTTTCACTTTGTGTAGCTCACTATTTATCCAAGGGCACTTCAATGTGTAATTTAGCCATCCTGACGGGTGAAGCCAAAATATCAACATTTAGGCTATGTCTACACTGCAGCTTACGGAGGCATAACTTGTCACTCAAGGGTGTGAATAAAGCACACAGCCCCGAGAGACATAAATTACACCAACATAAGCACCAGTGTAGACAGCCCTATACCACCACTCATTGGTTTTATTATGCTGACAGGAGAGCTCTACATCAGATGCAGCGCAGTACTGTGTGTGTAGACAAGCCCTTATTGTAGGGACAAGGTGGGTGAGGCAATATTTTTCATTGGACCAACTTCTGTTGGTGAAACAAACAAGCTTTCGAGTTGCACAGAGCTCTTCAGGTCTGGGAAAGGTACTCAACGGTGGAACAGATTGTTTAACATAAGAAATTAACACACACCCATGCAGCGTGGGGCATGGGTCGCTTGCTGGTGGATTCTCTGCAGCTTGAGGTCTTCAAATCACAATTTTGAGGATTTCAATAACTTAGTCATGGGT
>NW_027427295.1:0-1923 GCF_003597395.2 Chelonoidis abingdonii | reverse complement strand
TCTCTATGTCTCTCTCTCTCTCTCTCTATCTCTCTCTATCTATGTCTCTATGTCTCTCTCTCTGTCTCTGTCTCTCTCTATTTCTCTCTCTATATATATCTTTTTGTCTCTCTATGTCTATGTCTCTCTCTATGTCTCTTTCTCTCTCTCTGTGTCTCTTTGTCTCTCTGTCTCTATGTATCTCTCTCTATGTATATGTCTCTGTGTCTTTCTCTATGTCTCTCTATGTCTCTCTCTCTCTCTATGCCTCTATGTCTCTCTCTATGCCTCTATGTCTTTCCCTATGTCTATGTCTCTCTTTCTCTCTACGTCTCTCTCTCTGTCTCTCTCTACATCTCTATGTTTCTCTGTCTCTCTGTCTCTCTCTCTATATCTCTATGTCTCTTTGTCTCTCTCTCTATGTCTCTATGTCCCTCTATGTCTCTCCCTATGTCTCTCTGTCTATCTGTCTCTATGTCTCTCTGTCTCTCTATGTATCTATGTCTCTCTCTATGTCTCTATGTCAGTCTGTATGTCTCTATGTCTCTCTCTCTCTATGTCTCTGTCTCTATGTCTCTCCATGTCTCTATGTCTCTCTGTCTCTCTCTATGTCTCTCTGTCTCTCTCTGTCTCTGTCTCTCTGTCTCTCTCTCTATGTCTCTATGTCTCTCTCTATGACTCTCTCTCTGTCTATCTCTCTATGTCTCTCTCTCTATGTCTCTATGTCTCTCTCTGTCTCTCACTCTGTACGTCTCTCTGTCTCTCTCTCTCTATGTCTCTCTCTATCTCTCTATGTCTATATGTCTCTATGTCTCTCTCTCTATGTCTCTATGTCTCTATGTGTCTCTATGTCTCTCTGTCTTTCTCTCTCTCTATGTCTCTCTGTCTCTCTTTCTGTCTCTGTCTCCCTCTGTGTCTCTGTCTCTGTCTCTCTGTCTCTCTCTATGTCTCTATGTCTCTCTGTCTCTCTCCCTATGTCTCTGTCTATCTCTCTGTCTCTCTCTCTCAGTCTCTCTCTCTCAGTCTCTCTCTTTATGTCTCTATGTCTCTCTCTCTTTCTGTCTGTCTCTCTATATCTCTATATCTCTTTCTCTCTCTCTCTGTCTCTCTCTATGTCTCTCTCACTCTCTCTCTCTATGTCTCCCTCTGTGTGTGTCTCAAGCTCTCTCTCTCTGTCTCTCTCTTTTTCTGTCCCTCTGTCTCTGTCTCTGTCTCTCTGTCTCTATGTCCCTATGTCTCTCTCTCTATGTCTCTGTCTATTTCTCTCTGTCTCTCTCTGTCTGTCTCTGTCTGTCTGTCTCTCTCTGTCTCTATGCCTTTCTCTCTCTCTCTGTATGTTTCTCTCTGTGTCTATGTCTTTCTCTCTCTCTACGTCTCTCTATGTCTCTAGTTCTCTCTGTATCTCTCTCTCTGTCTCTCTCTCTGTCTCTCTATGTCTCTCTCTCTCTCTCTGTCTCTATGTCCGTCTGTCTCTCTCTCTCTGTCTCTCTATGTCGCTCTCTATGTCCCTCTGTCTCTCTCTCTATCTACGTCTCTCTCTCTCTATGTCTCTCTCTATATCTCTCTCTCTATATCTCTCTGTCTCCCTCTCTCTGTTTCTCTCTGTCTCTATGTCTCTCTCTCTCTCTGTCTCTCTCTCTCTATGTCTCTATGTCTCTCTCTCTCTCTATCTCTCTTTCTATGTGTCTCTCTCTGTCTCTCTCTCTATGTCTCTTTTTCTCTGTCTCTCTATGTCTCTCTCTATGTCTCTTTGTCTCTCTATGTGTCTCTCTCTCTCTCTCTCTCTGTCTTTGTATTAATATGTCTCTATATTTCTCTCTCTTTCTCTGTCTCTCTCTGTCTCTTTCTCTGTCTCTCTCTCTCTGTCTCCCTATATCTCTCTCTCTATGTCTCTCTGTCTCTCACTCTCTCTCTCTATGTCAGTCTATGTCTCTATGTCTCTCT
>NW_027427294.1:0-1880 GCF_003597395.2 Chelonoidis abingdonii | reverse complement strand
GTTGGGGTTGGTGGAGTTCCGGAATCGATATAAGCACGCTCAGGGATCGATATATCCCATCTAGATTAGACGCGATATATCGATCCCCGAGCAATCGATTTTAACGCACCGATACGGCGCGTAGTCTAGACGTGGCCTCAGTTTAGTAAATATTTTATACCTCAATTTTGGTGCACAGAAAGCCTGAGATACATGAATTACATCCTGAACTAGTATGTAGAAAGTCACTACACAATAGTGTATCTGCATTATGACATGACAAGCAAGATAGAGACACTGCTAAGTTGGCTGAGTGATGCCTACAAAGAATTGATTTCAAACTACAGGAAGAACATTAAAGAGCTTTACTTTATCCATCTGTGTCATGTCAATTCTATTCCAAGTCTGATCAAGTTTAAGCTTGGACAAAAGATTACTTTTATGAACTACCTGAGCTATACATACTTTGCTAACTGACTATTTTCTTGTGGTGCACTGTTATAAAGTTAGATAAAAGGGCATGATAGATATTTAAAAGAATTGGCACAAACCCAACACTTAATTCTTTAAAGACATATAGGATATATTTACACTGCAATTAAAAATCTGCAGGTGGCCTGTGCCAATTGACTCAGGCTCATAGGGCTTGGGCTAATGGGGATATTTAACTGGGTGCAGATGTTTGGGCTCAGTCTGGACCCTGGGCTCTCAGATCCTGAACCCCAAGATCCTGTGAAGGGGAAGATCCCAGAGCCTGGGCTTCAGCCTGATCCCGAATGTCTACACCACAATTAAATAGCCCCAAGAGCCTGAGCCAGTTGGCATGGGCCAGCTGCAGGTGTCCAACTGAAGTGTAGACAGACCCACAGCATCAAAGTTTCTCATCTAAAGTGAGTGCTCAGATTTGTCAAGGGACAAAGAATCCAGACATAATTCTTATATGTACTGCATTGTGCGCTGCGCAATAAAGTGGACCAGAAACTTTGCTGATGTAAACTAACATAGCTCTATCGGCTTCAGTGAAGCAACTCTAATTTACACTAGCTGAGGATCAGGCTTAAAATGTATATACATAAAAATGAAGGATGTTCCATCCCAAAGTTCCTATTATGAACTTATCCTGACAACTGATGAATAGTTAGTATTCAAGAAATGGAGAGTTAAGTATATCCTTGAAGAGGTGTTATTTGTTCACAGTTGGGAGATACCTGCCTGAGACAATCTGATTAGATTTTGTATGGTGCAAGTGTTCATTGGCTGTATTTAGAAAACTACTGTAATACTGTCAGGGAACAGATATTCTCTCAAGTGTTTTCCTGTTGGGCTTCATTCGTTCAGAGTGAATTGTTTCAAAGAAATGGAGACTAAGCAGCTAAATCCTCTCTTTCTAAACATTTTCCCCAAAGAGCTTTGACAGGCGAAGGATTACATCTCTAAACAGAGGCTGTATCACATAGCATGTAAGATTAGAGCCACAGCAGCTTCATATAATGGACAGTGAATATTGCAGCTTGCTCTAAAAGGATTCATGACCCAGTTCACAGCCCTAAAATTTTATGGTTTTCTGCCTTCCTGAAGTGGAGACACAAAATCTCTGAAGGATCTAGCATTCCTGAAGTTAAATCTTTGAATGCTGTCAGCCTTTCATGGGGTGTTTTTGCATGGTCCAGTCTGGTCTTGATCTGATTTCAGATGTGGGAAAGCATGTGTGACATTGCACTCCATATGATTCTATGAAAATATGCTAATGAGTGTGAATATAACATAACTGGAACATGCTTCCTGCAAAAGGTCTCGTCAGGTATCATTACAAAGTTTATAATCTACAGAGTGTGTTCATCTTATTTGTATAAATGTATCATTCTTGTATCTGAAACTAGAAATATGAAATATAACTCTGA
>NW_027427293.1:0-1731 GCF_003597395.2 Chelonoidis abingdonii | reverse complement strand
CAGAAGTGGTGTGCCGAGTCGTCATTTATTCACTCTAATTTAAGGTTTCGCATGCCAATAATATATTTTAACATTTTGATAAGGTCTCTTTCTATAAGACTGTAATATATAACTAAACTATTGTTGTATGTAAAGTAAATAAGGTTTTTAAAATGTTTAAGAAGCTTCATTTAAAATTAAATTAAATTGCAGAGCCCACCCCAGACCGGTGGCCAGGACCCAGGCAGTGTGAGTGCCACTGAAAATCAGCTCGCATGCTGCCTTCAGCACCCGTGCCATATGTGGTAGAGTGTCTGTAGGAGGGAAAAAAGGTGGTTAGATATTTTTTTAAAATGGAATAAGGGCATTTTTTTTTATTCTCTCCTATAATTCAAAAAGACCAAATGGGGTTTTGCTCCAGCTTTCTGGAAAGGGAGAGGGGAAGCATCTTCGGAGACCAAAAGTAGAAAACACAACCCAAAAGGTAAATATTTCAGAAAACTGTTACAGGTTGTTCTGTTGGAAACTATTTTGAAACTTTAATGGTCATTTGATAAGAACTGCTATAGTTAAAGTCAATACAGTACAATCTGTCTATATTTTTTTTATGACATCCATTTCTGTAGTATCTATGCACTTGCATAAAATAAAAATGCACTGCTGATTGAGATGCAGATTTGTTTATGAATTGTGTTTACCTTACTTATATTAGGCTAATACGTTCTAAACATTTTCAATTTCAATTAATCATAACTTTTTCAAAAATATTTCTTTTTGATTCAGATTTCTCAGGTTTGCTCTTGGCCTAATGGTGACTTCTTAAAAAGTTTCAATAAAATACATTTAGCCATATTTATTATGTGAGCATGGAAGAAAAATAGTATTTTCTAACTTTTTAAAATAAAAACTAGATTTTTTTGCATACTGATAACTTGTTGTTTCTATTAACATTTTTGGTCTGCGAATTCAGATAATCTGTAGCGGCTAGTGTTATTGCTAATAATTGGATTTAGTTTGCAAGCAACTAGAAAGTAGACATATATGATTAAAAAGCACTTAATCTCAGACGATCATTCTAAACCTGTGGAGCTATGGTATGCCTTGGAATGCTGTTTTTGAGATTGTCATAAATGGCATCTAATATTTACATTTACACAGTTTTTCCATGATTATCTCTTGGATTCAGCTACTCTGTAACCACTATTGTCTCATTCCCTTAAAATGGCTTGAGACTGCAAACCAAAATGTTAGACCCTGTGTTTAATCTAGCTTTGTTTAAGAAAATGTGTATTATTTAAATCACTTTCATTTCGCAGGTGCTAGATTACCAGAGGGTATCAGATTTCCTCTTTTTTATATACTCAGAATTAGAATAACCATACATATGCTCATGCACACACAGAGAATGAGAATAGATGAGTTTAGCATTGAGGAAAGGTGGAGTAAAAGGATACTACTTATTTCCATGGCTTTAGAATGATGATATAATTTTCCTTCGAATGATTGCATGTCAATTCCACTGTAGGCCTGTGCACATCTGTCAGAGATTTTTTCCCTCAGCGGTACCTGTTAGCAGAGCTGGCTCCAGGCACCAGCCCAGCAAGCAGGTGCTTGGGGCGGCCAAGGGGAAGGGGCGGCACATCCGGCTTTTTGGTCGCAATTCGGCAGCGGGTCCCGCCACCGGATTGCTGCCAAAGAAGAAAGCGGCACCGTGGAGCTGCCGCTGATCGCGATCACTTTTTTTTTTTTTTT
>NW_027427292.1:0-1694 GCF_003597395.2 Chelonoidis abingdonii | reverse complement strand
CAGGGTCCCCGTTGCGGATGTGTCACTTTACCTTCATTAAAGCCAAATAACTCACTGTGTGTGTGGGCCTCGTCCTTGCAGAGCACTCAGGCACGTAACACCAGACTTTACAACAAAAAGAATTATAGTGAATATAATAATAGAAACAGGAAAATATGCTATATTAACTAATCCCCTTCCCCCACCCAATGTTTTAAAGCACTTCGAAATTATGGGGTGATACAAATATTAAATACAATACAGAATAAGAGAATATATGGGATGAAGAGAATAGGGTAGGTTTTGAGGAGGAGATGGTAAGATAACACAAAAGAAGAATTTATGACAAGAGGAGAGATGGATGAAAGAACAATACAGTTATGGAGAGTTGACTTTAGTTTTCACATTTACTATCCACTTTTGACCAGCAAGTCTTTAAGATGTACATGGCCTAAAATAATCAGGTCAGTCATCTCTGGACACAGATCAAGCTCTGCTGCACCATGTAGTATGTTTCACATGGAGGTCATGAGACTGCATAGCCACTACATTGTCACTGACAGAATTCAGGACAGAGTGGGTTGAAATAAACTTCCATCTAGAGCGATATGGCGCTCCCTCAGATGCCACTGAAATTAATGGAAGATAAAAGCACTCAGCATCACCTTGCAGAATCTGATCCCAAGAATCCTCCTCTTATTCATATGAGTTGAGAATTACTGCAGAATTCCATTGATTTCAGTCGCCAACGTAAGTTAAGTGCGGTACAACGAGCACTTAGGCCCATTCAAACATACACTCAAGTCCCTGTTCAGCAAAGCACTTAAGCATGTTTTCCTTGCAACACAGGTTTAAGTCCCATTGACTTAAAGTTCATATGTCAGTGCTTCTCCGAATAGGGATGGACTGCTGAACCTAGTAATTCCTACCCCTTCCACAAAGGGAAAATATTATGTGTTCTTAAAAGAAAATCCTCCAGATTATGTGTCATGCTAAATAGTTTTCTATATATGGAGAAATAAATTCTTTGGGCCTCAATCTGCCCTGATTTAGACTGGTGTCAACAAAGAGTAACTCCACTGCAGTCAGTGGCGTTATACCAGTGTAAGTAAGAAGCGAATCGAGCCCTTTCACCTACCATCTGGAGGATTTGCCCAAGTACATGAATCAAAGGCAAACTGTCAGCCTCACAGATTTATTTTTTCATCCTGAATGAAAATTCAAATCTAGTAGAAGGAAGCAGGTTGAGTTAATATTGGCAGCAATTTTTATTTAAAAAAAAAAAAATGCTGCTACTAGGTTTTAAAAAATCACTTCACAAAACAGCTGACCTCCTGTTAGTGCTACCAGACCACAAAGCAGCCAGCTACAACCTCCAGCTGCAGTGTCAGACAGCACAACATGGTCCTACTGAGGAGCAATACTATATATCCAGACACATCACAGAAACTGTTACTGAAAATAGAAGGCAGCAGAGAATCCTGTGGCACCTTATAGACTAACAGAGGTTTTGGAGCGTGAGCTTTCGTGGGTGAATACCCACTTCGTCAGACGCAGCTCACGAAAGCTCACGCTCCAAAACCTCTGTTAGTCTATAAGGTGCCACAGGATTCTCTGCTGCTTTCACAGATCCAGACTAACACGGCTACCCCTCTGATACTTGAAAATAGAAGAGAAAACTGAACTGATTTTCATCCGAGATCTACAGGGTTGCC
>NW_027427291.1:0-2362 GCF_003597395.2 Chelonoidis abingdonii | reverse complement strand
AATATCCAGGGGCAGGTATATATATGCTAGCAAGCAAGCTAGAGATAACGAGGTTAGTTCAGTCAGGGAGGGTGAGGCCCTGTTCTAGCAGTAGATAGGGAGTGACTCTGACCCAGCCCCCTGGCTACAGCCTATGGACTGATAACACAAGGGGAAACCAGAGCAACAGCCAAACACCTCACAAACAAGCCATGTCTCTAGAGCAGAACAGCACATCCCAGGACAGGAGTCTGGACATAAGGGAGGAGCGTTTTTTTCTGAGATGGGGACGGGGGAGACGTACTGTGAGACACAAGTGCTGTCACAAAGGGGAACAAAGCCCAGGTCACCAAGTGTCCCCAGAGTGACTGCAGCAGGAGAAGGGCCTGAGGAAGGAATCTGGTACCCAAAGCTCATTGACGCTCGGCTGAACAATGACCTAGGATTCAGAGACACAGGGGCTGAGGTAATATCTTTTATTGGACCAACCCCCTTCTGTTGGCAAGAGTGACAAACTTTCAAGCTTACACAAAGCTCTTCTTCAGGTCTGTGTAGCTCGAACGCTTCTCTCTCTCCCCAACAGAAATTGATCCAATAAAAGATATTACCTCACCCACCTTGTCTCTCGAATATCCTGGGACCCACACTGCTACAACAACCCTGCATGCTAAGATCCAGAGACATCTCCAAATATCCCCATGAACAAATACATACAGGGAGAAAACACCTGAGAGCCAGGGATCGACCCATCTGTAAGAAACAGTGTTTTTAAAATTCACTTTAAAAATGATTTTACTGTAACACGGAAAGAAGCAAAGAGTCTGTGACTCGCTTAGAACTTTCTTTTGCAATTCAACAGATAACTGAGGAATTGGGTTTCTGTAAGAGTCACAGCTCAGCCCAGGGCTTTACATTTAAATGAGTGTAGTAGTGGTGAGTGGTGTGGTCCTAAGGGTATGTCTACACTGGCAGAGTTACAGCACTGGCAGTTACAGCGCCGCGTAGAGAGCATTGAAGGGAAACTGCTGTTGTGTGTTCACACTGTCAGCTGCCTGCGTGTAACCCTTCTGCCCCTCTGAGCTGGCAGCAACAAGGGCCAGGTTCAGTACCCAGGGGTTCTGTTTCAATAACACAAGGCATAACCGGCTCGAGCCCCCACCCAGTGACCTGGGACAATTACATACGACCCCCCCGCCCTGGGCGCCTCTACAAGGCAATACTTCCCCACTCGCAAGTTCGGAGTCTGAGTGTAGCAAAATCCTTTCAATAAAGGAGGGGAACAATGTGGCATCACATTGGAGAAATACCACAAACAGGATTATAACACAAACCATAAGCAAAAAAACACCCACCTCCAAGTACGTCTGGCAATGCCCTTTCCCCCCTAGGGTCTTAAGTCCAATCACCCCAAGGTCCAACAACCCGAAAGTCTCTGGTCAGTGCCATCCCAGAGTTCGAAAGTTTATCTGCAGAATTTTACCCCCCCTCCCCACTTGGGTGGAAATGGGGGGAGGGGAAGACCACACAGGATGTGGGGCACCTTACATGATCCAGGGCCAACTGCTCTGCCTCTCCATGGAGTTCTGCTGCAGCCTTCACCATGACCAGCTCCACTTCACCAGCTGTGCCGCTCCTCCAGCCGTCCCTGCAAACCGCTCCACTCCACTCGCTGTTCCATAGGCTGCTCCAACATGCTGCAAACTGCTCTGCTCTGCCAGCCACTTAGCAATAGGTCTTCAGGCTCCCCCACTAGCTAACACAGCACTCAGTGATCTCAGCTCAGCTCTTTTAGTGATTTCAGCTCTTAGTAGGGGAGGCCTGGTGCTGGTGCACCATTAGCTCAATATGAATTCATCTCAGCAGCCTCTAGATTGAGTCCTAATGGAATCAAAATTAGCTCTACTCTTTAACAGTGGAGAGAGGAGGATGTGCAATTGGTGTTCCAGGCACTCAAAAAGGAACCCATACCATCAGGTACACACCAGTCCCCAACCTCTCTCAATTCACTGGGTTTTGGAACCCATGTCCCTTGTCTAGCAAGTGTCACTTAATTTAGGTTGAGTCATTTCTGTCATAAAGCAGTCTCATAGTTCCTCATTGACATAATTAGGGTGACAGCACTTTTTTTTCTCCTGCCCCAATAACAAAGAAATTGGGGATCCCAGTTGCCAAAATAACCATCCCAGGCAGCCGTGCACTTATGCTAGATGGGGTGGATGTGCCAATGCAAATACTTGGAATTCCTTTCTACACTCCCTGAGATTCTTTCCACATTCCCCATAATTCACCACCAGATGTCAGGGTAGAGGGTAAAACTCTGCAGATAAACTTTTGAACTCTGGGGTGGCACTGACCAGAGACTTTCGGGTTGTTGGACTTTGGG
>NW_027427290.1:0-1678 GCF_003597395.2 Chelonoidis abingdonii | reverse complement strand
ACAATTGAGGATGGTGGGAGATCTGTACTTGTTGCTTTAGTTCTAAACCTTTTAATATTTTTATAATTACTATTCCTATAAAATGTGCTCCATCATTTGAAGCAATTACTTTTGGAGTCCCAGATCTACTAAACAGTACTTTTCACAACTTCTTGGTGGTGGTCTCTGCAGAATGATTCCTGGTAGAAATTGCCTCCCCCCAGCCACAAAAAGAGACATACCCCAGGGTACAATCCGGACAGTTGAACTGCCTAATTCTCCATCCCAGGGCATGTTTTATCCCAAGAGAAATAAAAATCAATGACTTTTAAAAAAAATAATCAAGAAAATCAGATATCTGTTATTTAAATCTCTGTCTGGTGATGTTTTCCTCCTAATACAGAATGGCATGAATGAAATAACCAAATGAAATGAAATGAAATGAAATAACCATTGTCTGATATAGCTGTAAAACTCATCTGAAAAGTTTTCAAAATAAACACGGTTTAAAAATGTATAGTGTGTACCTTCCAAAAATGAAACCGACATCTATCTCTGCGTTGTGAAGAATATGTATTAAGGTTATAACAACCAAGAAGAAAATATTTTTATATAGAAAAGCATGATTAAATCGAGTTTTCCAGACTAGTGATTCAAATCAAATCAATCCTGCTGCATTGCTGTGTGAACAACAAACCCCTCCACGCTCTGCTCACACACAGCCATCAGCCCTCAAAGTCACTCCTGGCTGCACTGTACTGAGTGCGACTAGCCAGACACTCGGAAACTTCCCAATCGACAGAGCAACATCAGCCAGTTTTCTCCTCCCAGCCTTGCACCAGGGGAAAGTGCATCTTGAACAGCTCAGTCTGGTCACTGGGATGGACAATCTCAGTCATTAGTGGGTCACCCCCACAGAGGGGCTCGGTTAGGCCACAGCCTTGTTCTCTCCAGTCAAATCCCCCAAACACTTCAATGAAAACACACAGGTCCAAACAAAACACTAAAATCACTTGAGTAACTGGAGCAAGTGGGTTTTCAGGGATTCCAAAGGAGAAGGATGTCAAAGGTCAGAACCGGTTAAAACTATAAAATTATAAAATGCATTTTAAATCCTAAATTTAACAATTTGAGGAAAATGTGAAGCAAGGAGGTTGTTGCACCTCACCTGCTGTTGCAGGCAGTTCACAGTTCTGAGTACCCGGGTTCGATTTCCTTCCAGCCTTGGTCCGTCCTCCCCACTCCACGGCCCCTGTTGCCTTTCAAGTCATATTCCTGCCTTCTGTAGAGATGGGAGAGGAGAGGTGAAAATGGAAGCAATTCTCCCTTGTGCTTTTGTACCACTCTCCTCTTTGGAGGTTCATCCCCCAGCCGGGGGGCAGATGACAATCAGTCTGTGGCCTAAGTGAGCGTCCAGCCGTCCTTCCGGTGAATTGTAACTCTCTTGTTCCCAGCTCCACAGCTGGGGAATGGCCGGCTAAGCAATTACTGGCCACTTAGCATCTAGCTGGTGTGCAGGTGCCACTGTCTCTGGGGAGCTCGTCTGTGGGCGTTTTCCAGCTTTACAGCATGTAACAAACATACAGCAAACTCTCCGAGCTCCATGGACAGTGCTGATTGTCCCATGAAAATGTGTCTATCATATTCAGCAGGAGAAGATTTATCATTTTATGAACATGGTGACCATAATAGTGCAGAC
>NW_027427289.1:0-1266 GCF_003597395.2 Chelonoidis abingdonii | reverse complement strand
GGGTTTAGGATTGGAGAAATAATCATTAGTACTATATTTCCTTTCATTAATTAAACATAAAACAAGTTCCTAAATATATTATAAGCTATATTTATGAAAGCCATACTGTAACCACAGTTTTACAGCAATTCAGTTTACAGTTTTGTTGTTACATGAAATATGTTCAGGTGACATTTTTAGAATAAATAAAGTCAGCAGAGTTATACTGGTTTCTACCACTTGGAGATAAGTCTTGCTTTCTCTAGAAAGTTTAGGCCCAGTTCAGTGAAGTACTTAAGCATGTGCTTAACTAGGCATATATAAGTAGTCCTATTGAAAAGAATGGGATGACTGATGTGTTTTAAGTTAGGTACATGCTTAAATACCTTTCTGAATTGGGGCCCAAAGCATTTAAGCATGTGCTTAAGTCTGTCTTTATTCAGCATAGCACTCAAGTTCATTAACTTTGGCACATGCTCAAGTCAATGGAATATAAGCACTTGCCTGTAGTTAAAGAGGTATTTAATGCCTTACTGAATAGGGACGGACTGATGAACGGGAACTAAAAATGGTTGAAAATTGGTATGTATTTTCCAGGAACAAATTGTAGAGAAATGAAAAGTTTCAATTTTAATTTTTTTCACGGATTTAGAAAATAATTTGTCAACAAAATAAAAATCATTTTTCCTCCTAAGTTTTCTTCTCGTTTCCCTACTTTTTGGCACCTTTTTTTCTACTGGAACAGGGGATGGGAGGGAAAAGTTATGAACTTTTGAGTTTTCAAAACAACCCCCCCTCATTTTTATTTTTGGTTAAATTAAATACATAAAAATGGAAAATTCCAGCTGAAATAATTTCTGCAAAATATTTAATTTTTGATTAAAAACTTTGATTGTTTTAATGAAATGCTTTCAGCTCTAAAGTCAGTGATGGAGCCTTCAGTTATGTTGGTGAGCACTTACTCTCAAAAATAGCTCCTTTGACGACAATAAGAATACTCATGAGTCACTGCTTACCAACGTAGTAAAAGATGAACAAAAGTAGACCTCTAATTAAAAGCAAATTCTGTCACTTTAAACTATATTGATTTTACCATTTTATGATAAATATCATATAAAACAAAGGTAAGAGAAAAAAATCAAGGCAACATTTGTATTAAGAAACATTTTATTAACAAAACAGTAAATTCCACTTGCTTAGCATTTCCAATAATGGATAAATTGGCTTTGCAACAAATCAAAAAAATTCGTAAATATCTATCACAGAAAGCACTATAAGGTTAGGGCA
>NW_027427288.1:0-1410 GCF_003597395.2 Chelonoidis abingdonii | reverse complement strand
GTTCATGGTAACCTGGTTGAAATACGGGAATTTAATTAAGGGGACAGAGGTGACCGTTCCTACTGGGCTGTTTGCCTGTGGCTGAAAAGAAATCCTCCCCACAGTTAGCCAAATGGTGGGAGGAGGAGGGGGACAGTGATGCTGAGCTATTCGCGTTTGGGTAGCAGGGATCTTCCCTGATACCAGCCATGCAGTGGTGGGAGGGGTAAAGTGATCATCCCAGAGAATTGGAGGCCGGGAGGGGAGTAGTTTGGTTTCTGCTGCTACACCTTAAGACGAAAACCGCAGCACTCAATGGGCTTTGCTTGGTATGGAAAAGGAGGGCGCTGCTTTTATGAAGGTTGGAGAAGCCAAAAGACAATGGCTTACCATGGCCGCATGCAAGCCAAATTCTGTTGCCTGGACCTGCGTCTGTGATCACTAACACCAAAGCCACAGGCACTCAACATTAAGATGCAAAATGCAACCTTGTACTGAAATCACATGTGCTATGTAATGCGAATAGTGTTGTTCACCGTGAAAGAGTATATCCATTGTTCTGTAAAATGTATCTTTTTAAACACTTCTCTCTCTTTTTTCCCTCCCGCAGCTGTAAATTTTTTCAAGTCTCCCTCCTCCATCCCGAAGTCTATCTCAGATAAGGCAGTAAAAAAAAAACGCATGCATGATGAAATATTCTCTGAGATCATGAAGTCGACCCTCAGTGAAAGAGCTTATTTGAATGAGTGGAAGGACATAGGATCACAGTACAGAAAATCGGCCAATGAACGTGAGGACAGGAGGGACGCTTGAGATGAGAGGTGGCGGCAGGATGCAGCACTGGGGCTACTGCGGGATCAAACAGACATGCTCTGGCATCTGGTGGAGCTTCAGGAATAGCAGCAGGATCAGAGAGTGCCGCTTCAGCCCCTGTTTAACTGCCCTTCCCTCTCCCCAAGTTTCATAGCCTCTTCACCCAGATGCCCAAGAACACATCTGGGAATGTGCACGGAGAGGCTCCGTGCACCCTGCCACTCCACCCCAGTGGACAGCCCAAGCAACAGAAGGCTGTCATTTAACAAGTTTTGAAGAGGCCTTTTCCTTCCCTCCTCACCTCCTCCCACTTCCTTGTCAGTTCTCTCCCTATTTTTATAACCAATTAATAAAGAATACATGGTTTTTAAACGATAGGGACTTTATTTTCTTTGCAAGCAAACTGTGATTGAAGGGGGTGGGGGGTGGCTTACAGGGAATGAGTCAATCAAGGGGGCGGGTTTTCATCAAGAAGAATCAAACAGAACTTTCACACCATAACCTGGCCAGTCATGAAACTGGGTTTCAAAGCTTCTCTGATGTGCACCACTTCCTGGTGTGCTCTTCTAATTGTGTCTGGCTCCACGTAATCAGTGGCCAAGCAATTTGTCTTAACCT
>NW_027427287.1:0-1235 GCF_003597395.2 Chelonoidis abingdonii | reverse complement strand
TTACATACATTGCATCACATATTAATTAGCTGATTTGCACATTCATATTAGGAAAATAATTTGTTTTGATAGTTGTACAACTGATTTTCTTCACTAATGTTTATTTTATTAAAATTTATAAAATATTTCCTTATTAATATAAAATTGCCCCCTTCTTCCCCCTCCAACGCTGCCCAGCCCCATGGAAACAAACCCTCCTTCCCCAGCTCTGCCCCGTCAAAACAAGGTGGGGGGGCGGGAAGAAATGGCACACATGGGGTGACCAGATCACATCAGTAAAATAGGACCTGCCCCCTCCCTGCTCAGCCCCACAATCACACCCCTCTTCACCCCCTAGCCCCCCGCTGGCTTGCTGTATCCCTCCTAGTCAGTCCCCCACCCACCACTTGCCTCCTTTCACCTTCTCCCTCCCCTGCCAGAAACCCCCATGCCCACCTCTAGAACTCCTGCTGGCTCAGTGCTTGCCTCTTTGCCCACCCGCCACTTGCCCCCTCACCTCCCCCCAAGTATAAAGCCTCATTCAAAGACCCAGGGGTCACTCTATTACTGCACACAGCAGTCAATCCATGCAGTTGTAGATAAATCTCTGCATTATGCATTTTTGTATAACTTTTATATGACTTTGTATTGAATCTTGGTAATATGTTATAGCAGGCCCCAAAGGTAGTGTAATTAAGGTAAAAGAAAACTGTCTTTTTGCTAGGAGTAGAATAAGATCTCTCCCCCCACCCTTTGTAATCAATTGTCCTGTTGAATGAATGAGGTGTGAATCAGGAAAGCGTGGAAGGCAGCACCTCCAGACAGCTGCAACCCTTGGAGAGGGGCTGGGCGCCAGATGGAGGAGAGCTTTGCCCAGGCTGAGTGGGATGGAGTTTGGGTGTGGGGTACAGGCTCTGGGCTGGGGCACGGGGTCGGGTGCAGGAAGGGTGGAGGGTTGCAGGCTCTGGGAGTGAGTGCAGGGGGAGCGGTGCAGACTCTGGGACAGAGTTTGAGGGCCAGAGAGGGAATAGTGGTGCTGGGGTGGGGGAGGGGAGGGGACTGCCATCACATGTGGCTTCCTTCCTCCTCTGCTGCCCCTCACCATAGCTTCGGTGGGGAATGGGGCTGCCCCTTGCTGTCACTGATGGGTCACTTAAACCCCTTACAAACTCCTTCCCACCTCTCTCACTCCCCTTTTCTACTGGGCTTGTTTGATCTTTTCGGTGGAGCCAGATGAAAACCACAAACCCCAGTGA
>NW_027427286.1:0-1550 GCF_003597395.2 Chelonoidis abingdonii | reverse complement strand
AACCAGATCTTCAGACTGAGCACTCCTGTACCAGATTCCTTTCCACAGCTCTTGATACTAAATTGGTCACGGTGATGATTTTAAAACCATGTCTGTATTCCAGTCTTCTTGTTGCCGGGGCTGCAAAATTACTGTGATATTTTCCCCCTCATTGTGTTGTGAGCCATAAAAGCAAATGAAGAGATACACTAAAAGTGCTGATGAACTGTTCCATTTTTTGAATCATGATCTCTCCCTCTGTCTGAGACTTTGGGCTGCACCTCTCTGCTGGCAAATACTAGAGGCAGCTCAGACTTATCCATGGGTCTCTGGATGCTTTGCCACCTTGACAAAGGTTTTTCTGGCCATGCAGACAGAGCAGTGGTGCAGCACTCCTGCCTTTATCTGTTGCTAACCTGGATTTGGAAGCCAAACTTTGGGGTAGCACGGGGTAGTATCCTCAACTTCATCTCATCCCCTGTGGGGAAGGTACTTTTTCATGGATAATCCTCTGAACTGAACCACACTAAGTCTGTAACTTCTGTCTCTCTTTTCTCAACTTCCCCCCCACCTCACCCCGTGTCCAAACTCAGCATGATCAACTTGGCTAAATGGAGCAGGCAAAGGTCAAGAGATATTCCATGTGTGAGAGGAGCCATGGGAAGGGAGCTCTGTTCCAGTTGCTCCCAGCCCACAGCTAGCGGAAGGAGCACAGAGTCTGGATGGCTTGCTGGGATCTCTGCATCCTTCCACATCAGCCAAGACTAGGGTTACCATATTTCAGGTTATGAAAAAGAGAGCACTGGGAGGGGGGATACACTGAGGGAGCTGGAGGGGAGTGCCTGCAGCAGGAGTACTCACTGGAGGAGGGGGAGGGATAGTGTCGCTCCCTGTCAACCAGCTGGCTCAAGCCCGGGATGCAGCGACAGCTGTCAGTCAGTGCCTCCCTGCAGGACCGTTGCCCCAGGGCTGCGAGCTGGGGACCTGTGTGGGCGGGATCTGGCAACTGTGGCTGCAGGGGAATGGACCAGTCAGCTGTCGATGCAGGAGAGGGACCAGTAGGGAAGCATACCAATTGAAGCTCTTTCTAAACTGCAATGTCTGCTCAGAAACCCCCCTGGATATTGCATGTTGTTTGAAAAATCTGCCTGGACAGAGGACGGAGGCTCAAAAAAGAGGCAATGTCCAGGAAAACCTAGCCAAGACTGCTCCAGTGCCACCTCTTCAAGAACCTCACCACCAGGCTCCAGCTCCCTGCTGCAACCCTGAGAGTGAGAGAGCCTGCCATAAATTAGTACAGATTCAGGCTGTATTTACTTTTCCTTGTAAGCTGCATAGGGCTTAAGGAGGAAGGGTGAATGTGTCTTCCCCACACAAACCCCAGCCCCTTCATAGGCTCTGGAGAGGAGGGATGAGACAGGCTCAGATGTTAACAAAGATGTTAACAAAGCAGCATGGCACTAAAGCCAGATATCAGCTAATAACTGTACTGTTGCTGTAGAATTAGCCAGACTGTTTATCATTGTGAATCATCATAGTTACAATGTAGAAGTAAACTGGCTTTTCCATAT
>NW_027427285.1:0-1264 GCF_003597395.2 Chelonoidis abingdonii | reverse complement strand
TTTACAAAAGAATCCCAAAATGTTTGAGGGAAGCAAACAGATTCTATGATTTTGATGGTGGTGGTGTTGTTTAGATGAAAAACCAATCTCCTTTAGAAATAACACAGCTGAAAATTTCCAACCAGCTGTAAATTTTACATAAATGTCAGAAAATTAATATTGCCTGATAAGAGCTTGATTTCAAACCCATTTATTCTATTGCAGCTGTGTGATTTCTCTTTCAAAGGGATAATTGCGTGGAGGTAACAATTAAATAATTAGTAAAGCTGACAGCGCACAGAAAGTTTCATACAGATGAGTCTCTTTAAACCTCAGTTTAGAGTTGAACCAGGCAGGCAAAACCTGTCTCTCCTGCCACCATTCAAGGACATACAGGAGCTCACTGGGAGTAGAACCCTGATCTCCTGGTCTAGCTCCACACTGCTGCTTGCTGAATGTAAAGCATGTAAATGGGTTTGCAGAACTTACACAGTGTAAGACACAGGGCCATGTTTTCAAAGGTGTTTAGGTGCCTAGTGGGACTTTCAGAATCATCTAGGAGCTCACAACTGATTGATTTCAAAGAGTTTTGGGGGCCTAGATGCTTTTGAAAATCCCACTAGGTGCCTCAATACCTTTAAGAATCTGCCCCACAGTCCCTCTTCGAAAGCCCTTACAGTCCTAGTAGACACTGCAGAGAAAGGGAGGGAAGGGAAACAGAAGCAGAAAGAAGAGAAATGACTGGTCTAAGGTCTCACAGCATGTAATTGGCAGAGACAAGAATAGAGCTCATGTGTCCAGGAGCGGCGCCAGGGTTTCTGATGCCCTAGGCAGGTGGCCATTTCGCCACCCCCGCGGGTCCGGTGGACCTGCCACAGTCATGCCGGCGGACGGTCCGCTGCTGGAAAGGCTCCGGTGGAGCTGCTGCAGTGATGCCGGCAGGCGGTCCGCTGGTCTAAAGGTTCCGGTGGACCTGCCACAGGCATGACTGCGGTAGGTCCGCCGGAGCCGTTAAGACCAGCTCACCGTCTGCCGAAATGACTGTGGCAGCTCCACCGGAGCCTTTCCAGCACGGACCGTCCACCAGCATGACTGTGGTAGGTCCACTGGACCCGCGTGCCGCCCCTCCTGGCAAAATAGCGCCCCCCAAAAATTCTGGCACCCTAGGCCATTGCCTAGGTCACCTAAATGGTAGCGCCGGCCCTGCATGTGTCCTGACAACCCCTGCACTGTACAGCACAGAATAAACGATACAACATAGCAATGGTGGAGGGATGCTGCTAAT
>NW_027427284.1:0-969 GCF_003597395.2 Chelonoidis abingdonii | reverse complement strand
CTCTGGCGATTGAGCCGTTCCTCTGTCTCCTCCATCAGAGGCTGAGGGGGTTGGTGCTTCGGGAGCCGGAGCTGCGGCTGGTCCTGTCGGCGTACGCTGACGATGTGCTCCTCGTGGTCCAGGACCCGGGCGACTTGGTGCAGGTGGAGGCTTGCCAGGCCATCTATTCGATGGCCTCCTCCGCCAAGGTCAACTGGGTCAACAGCTCTGGCCTGGTGGTCGAGGACGGGTGGCAGGCGAGCTCCCTCCCACCTGCATTTCAGGCCATCCGGTGGAGCGCGGGTCCGCTGCTCTATCTCAGCGTTTATCTTTCTGCCATGCATCCATCTCCGCTGGAGAACTGGCACGGTTTAGAGGGCAGGGTGACGGAGCGGCTTCGGAAATGGACAGGACTACTCCGGTTCCTCTCCCTTTCAGGGAGGGTGCTGGTGCTCAATCTGCTAGTCCTGTCCACGTTCTGTTACCGGCTGAACACCCTGGTCCCGGCCCTGGATTTCCTGGCCAACCTCTGGATGACGATTCAGGAGTTCTTTTGGCCAGGGATGCACTGGGTCTCTGCAGGGGTCCTCCACCTGCCCCTGGAGGAGGGGGGGCAGGGTCTAAAGTGCCTACGCGCTCAGGTACATGTCACTTCCGAGGGCTCCGATACAACTGACAGCTCTTTTACCTCCATCTGAGAGGTCTTCCACGAGACCTCTCTGGGCAGCAGGTCTTCTACCAACACGTCCTCTAGACCTGGAAGCTCTTTTCAACGACCAGGTCTGTGGCGGCCACCGTGGGAGCTGATCTCCTCATGGAGCCCCTGCTACACAACCCCTAGCTTCATATGTATTGTGTATTTCATTGTCATGGTTTTTGTTTCTATGGCAACTGAGTTAAATTATTAGGGGATAGCCCGAGCAGCTTCGGCCGGTTAGGTGAGCTCTGTGTGTGTAAATAAATGGTAGTTTTGTTAGCTGTCTGCTGTCT
>NW_027427283.1:0-1697 GCF_003597395.2 Chelonoidis abingdonii | reverse complement strand
TGCGAGGGAGGGCCAGGTTCGCCAGCTCGGCCGCACACTAGGGGCGGAGGGGTTATGTTTTATGGAAATATGCTATGACGTCGACGTTGATGTCACTGTGCATATGGTGTATGAAAAAGGTCTCTGGTATAGTATCAAACAAACTTTATACACCTCCTCGTGTACACATGGATCATTCTTGGATCTGAAGTCTAGATATATATGGAAGTTTTTAACTCTGAGGTCCTGTTGTTAATTATGCAAAGTGTGGACCATTATGGTGTTTAGACTCGTGATGGCTCCCAGTGAATTGGAAAATCACTGTAAATGTTTATTTACCTGTGTTTAGGTGTGGCCACCCATCGGGATATGAGACTGCGGTCACATGCTTGGGATCTACTTAAGTCTCTGTAACTTTTTCCATTTAGGGATGAAGGGGCTGGGACCCGATGACACAAAGGTTTCCACCGTCGCCAAATTACAGAGGGTGGAGCAGACATGCTAAGGCTGTCCAGTCAGGAGAAGCCCGCTATATCCACCTGAGATGTCTGCTGGGATGAACAAGGTGAATGACCAGACTAGCAAGGAGTCCAGCTGTGATATGAAGCTTATTGAAATCTCTGAGGGGTGAGATAATCTCTCTTCTTTTTTGGCCCCCCGCAGGGCCTCTACAGGCAGCGAGAGGCCTGGTTCAGGGGCGCCCCGTGGGGAGTCGCTCGGCCTGGCGGGCCCGTGTCTAACCGGGGGGGTTTGTGCCCTGTGCAGGGTGGCATTGACACGCGTGTGCGTGGCATCGAGATCCTGGGACCCAAGCCCACCTTCTGGCCATTCTTCAAGGAGCAGCTGTGCCGGCGCACGTATCTGTTCTACACCACCCAGGCGCACACGTGGTGCCAGGAGATCGTGGACGAGCGCTTGCAGCTGCTGCAGCTTTTCAATAGGTGAGGCCTGGACCCAGGGTCCCCCCAGCCCTGAGCAGAACCCCTGGCAGTGCCCTGCCCTGTGTGTGTCTGGACCCGGGGTCCCCCCCAGTGCTCACTGGGGCCCCCAGCAGTGCTCTGCCCTGTGTGTGTCTGTACCTGGGGTCCCCCCAGCGCTGAGCAGAGCCCCCGGCAGTACCCTGCCCCGTGTGTCTGTACCCAGGGTCCCCCCAGCGCTGAGCAGAGCCCCCAGCAGTGCCCTGCCCTGTGTGTATCTGTACACGGGGTCCCCCCAGTGCTCCTGGCAGTGCCCTGCCCCGTGTGTCTGTACCCAGGGTCCCCCCAGCGCTGAGCAGAGCCCCCGGCAGTGCTCTGCCCCGTGTGTGTCTGTACCCGGGGTCCCCCCAGAGCTGACCAGAGCCCCCGGCAGTGCTCTGCCCCGTGTGTGTCTGTACCTAGGGTCCCCCCAGAGCTGACCAGAGCCCCCAGCAGTGCTCTGCCCCGTGTGTGTCTGTACCCGGGGTCCCCCCAGTGCTCCTGGCAGTGCTCTGCCCCGTGTGTCTGTACCAGGGGTCCCCCCAGCGCTGAGCAGAGCCCCCGGCAGTGCCCTGCCCTGTGTGTATCTGTACACGGGGTCCCCCCCAGTGCTCCTGGCAGTGCCCTGCCCCGTGTGTCTGTACCCAGGGTCCCCCCAGCGCTGAGCAGAGCCCCCGGCAGTGCCCTGCCCCGTGTGTCTGTACCCGGGGTCCCCCCAGCGCTGAGCAGAGCCCCAGGCAGTGCCCTGCCCCGTGTGTGTCT
>NW_027427282.1:0-2844 GCF_003597395.2 Chelonoidis abingdonii | reverse complement strand
GCCTCTAGTTTTAGGGCCCTTGGAAATGGGCGTTGGGTGCCTCCCCTCGCGCAGGTTCGGACCGCAGATATGATGTTTGGGGGCCTAGTTTAGGGGCCTTGGAATAGGGGTTTTGGGGGGTCTATGCGGGTTAGTGGCCACCTGGAAAATGGGTGTTTTCTTGCCCTAAGTTTTAGGGCCCCTGGAAATGGGTTTTGGGGAGCCCTGTTTTAGGGTGTTTGGGAAAATGGGTTTTTGGGCCACCTAGTGTCTAGGGGTCTCCTTGGGAATGGGGTTTTGGGTGGTCCCTAGGTTTAGGAGCCCGTGGGAAATTGGAGGTTTTGGGGGCTCCGTGGGTGTAGTGGCACTGGGAAATGGTTGTTTTTCAACCCTGGGGTTAGTGGGACCTGGAATATAGGGTTATTTGGGGCCCCTGAGTTTAGGGGCCCTGGAATGTGGGGCTGGTGGTGAGGCCCCTAACCCTTTATAGGGCCTGGTAAATGATGGTTTTGGGGCCCCTCGTGTTTAGGTGGCCCTGGAAGTATGGGGGGTTGGGGTCCCCTAGGTGTTGGGTGGATCCTGGGAAATGGTCGGTTTTGTCACCCGGATAGGATTGGGGACCCATATAGAGATGGGGTTTTGGGGCACCTTGGGTTAATGTGTACCCCTAGAAATGCAGGGTTTTCTTTGGACCCACTAGGTATTCTGAGGGTCCCTGGAAATGGCTGCGTTTTGGGCCGCCCCTGAGTTTGAGGGACCCCTGCAAATGGAGTGCGGGGTTGGGCGGCGCGCCTGTGTGTCATTTGAGGATGTCCCTGCAAATGGGCGTTTTCGGACGCCCTGTTTAGTGGTCCTGGAAATGGGTCTTTCGTGCCCCTGGGGTTAGGGGCCCTGGCACTTGGAGTGCCCCTGGTGTTAGCGGCCATGGACATGGGTTTTTCAGACCCCTGGGTTAGGGGCCCTATCGGGAGTTGGGTCCCCTAGACGTTAGGGGCTGCTGGAAATGGGGTGGACGGCCCCTAGCGCTTTAGGCGCCCCCGGAAATCGTCGGCTTTTTGGTGCCCCTACAGTTAGGGACCCTGGCAATGGGAGTTTTGGGGCCCCTATCTTAGGGGCCCCAGGAAATGGTGGGTTTTGTGGCCCTGAGTTTTGGGACCCGTTGGAAATGGCGTAGGGGATGGGGCCTCGCTTCAAACTCTGGACGTTGCCCTAGAATATGGAGTTTGGGGCACCTGCGGCTTTCAGTAGAGAGACCATTTTCAGAATGAAGGATATCTCTATCCAGCGCCCCTGGTGTTAAGGCTCGCGCCCCTGGTGAAATGGGTTGGCGGCCATTGGGTTAGGCCTAGGGGCCCCTGGAAATAGGGTTTGGGGCCCCTGAGATTAGGGGCGCCTGGAAATGAGGTTTTGGGGCCTCTAGGTTTAGGGTTCCCTGGAAATGGGGTTTTGAGGCCCCTGGTGTTAGGGGTGTTGGGAAATGGAGTTTTGGGTCCCCTAGGGTTAGGGACCCCTGGAAATGGGGTTATGGGGCCCCTAGGTTTAGGAGCCCCTGGAAATGGGGTTTTGGAGCCCCTAGGGTTAGGGGCCCCTGGCAATGCGGTTTGGGGCCCCTGGGGTTAGGGGCCCCTGGAAATGGTTTTTTGGGGCCCCTGAGTTTAGGTGCCCCTGGAAATGGGGGGTTGTGGCCCCTGAGGTTAGAGGTCCCTGGAAATGGAGTTTTGGGGCCTCTGGGATTTCTGGCCCCTGCAAATGGAGTTTTCGGGCCTCTAGGTTTAGGGACCCCTGGAAATGGGCTTTGGGGCCCCTAGGGTTAGGAGCCTCAGGAAATCGGGTTTTGGGGCCACTAAGGTTAGGGTCCCTGGAAATGGGGTTTTGGGGTTTGGGCCCCTGAGGTTAGGGGTCTCTGGAAATGGGGTTCTGTTGCCTTTAGGTTTAGGGGCCCCTGGAAATGCGGTTTTGGGCCCCCAGGGTATTGGGGCCCCAGAGGTTATGTGCCCCTGGAAATGGGGTTTTGGGACCTCTACTTTTTGGGGCCCCTGGAAATGGGGTTTTGGGGCCCTAGGTTTGGGGGCCCCTGGAAATGGGGTTTTCGGATCTCTAAGGTTATGGGCATTGGAAATGCCGTTTTGGGGCCCTGGTGTTAGGGGCATTTGGAAATGGGGTTTTGAGGCCCCTGGGCTTAGAGTCCCCTGGAAATGGGGTTTTGGGGCCCCTGGGGTTGGTGGCCCCTGGAAATGGGCTTTGGGGCCCCTGAGGTGAGGGGCCCCTGGAAATCGGGGGTTGATGCCTATAGGTTTAGGGGCCCCTGGAATTGGGAAGATTTCAGCGGGCGTAAGCGGGGCCAAAACCATTTCAGGGTCTTACTGGGGCCCCCCACCCCATTTTTCAGGCCCTACTGGGGCTCCAAAACCTTCAACGTCCCTAACCGGCCAAAACCCATTCAAGGGCCCCTAAGTCGTAGGGCCCCAAAACCCATTTTCCAGGGCCCCTGTTCCAGGGCGAACCCACGTTTCCAGGGGCCTATTAATAGCAGGGCCAAAAACCCATTTCAGAGACCCTTACCTGGAGCCTGCACCCCTCTTTCCAGGGGCCATAACCAAGTGGCCCAAAACCATTTCAGTGGCCCTAACCTAGGGATCAAACCCCATTTCCAGTGGCCGGCCTAGACACAGGGGCCCCACACCCATTCTGGGCCCTTACCTAGGGGCCCTTAAATCCCCATTTCCAGGGGGCTCCTAAACTTAGGTCAACCACATTTCTAGGAGCCCGAACTCAGGGCCCAAAAACACCGATTTCAGGGCCCCGTAGGGGTTAGGGGCCATCACCCATTTCCAAGGGGCCCGTTAAACCTATGTGCCCAAAAAT
>NW_027427281.1:0-1240 GCF_003597395.2 Chelonoidis abingdonii | reverse complement strand
TTTCCAGGAAATTGCTACGGCTTCTGGGAATCCATGTGTGGCTCTGGACACGCCCAGGATGTGTTTGGTGACTGGCCTGCACAGCAGCTTAAAAGCCAGCTGCAAAAACTAGGCCTCAAACACTGGACCCCCCCAGTTAAAAGCCTCATGTTCTTCCTACCAGAGGCTTCCTCTCGCAGGACTCTCTTTCCTCCTCCATCAACTATAATCCTGATCTACCGCGTCCGTGGGGCCTGCCCTGAGTCCCCACATCCCCCTACTTTGTCTTTGTTCCCTGCAGGCTGCAAAAATATCAGGGGAGGCCACCCCTCCCTTCACTTGGTGCTTCCGCTCATATCGGCCAGCTGGAGTCTCATCTCCTGGAACTCGGCCAGCTGTCAATCGATCCGGTCGTACAGTCACACGCTGACTGGCTCCCTAGCCTGGAAGGTCTTGTGGAAATCCCACAGGTGACGCTGCAGGACTTGGCACCGTTGGTTTCTTTAATGTTGCGGTGTTTCCCTGGCCACCGGCACAAAGCCGCCAAGTACTTGCTCACTGACTCCCAACAATCCCGCTGGTTGCTATAGGACCCTCTGATGCTTTTCCCTTCTTCCAACACCGCCAGGCCTCACTTCCCCGCTCCTTTATCTTGCAGGCTCGGGATGTTTAGCTTCCAATATCCTCTGTCATGGGTCAGGGAATTGCCCACATTGAGCAGACGATGAGAGCTGCTGGATCCGAACAGTCCATAGGCACCACCCTGCACTAGGCTCTTGATGTGCTCTCCTTCGCGTAAATTCAGTTACTGCAACTCCTGGTCTGTCCCCACAGAAAGGTGTATCCCCTCTGTGGCTGGTGTGAGAGCTCGGGTCAGAGGAATAGGAGGCTACCACCCACCCTCCACTGGTTCTGCTATGGAGAAAAAAGTCCTCTAAGCCGACCTTGCTACAGACCTGTTCAAGGTAGTGCTCATTGTAAAAACGTTTCCTCTGATGGTCGAGAAAATGGGACCAGCGATTCTCAGGCCAGCTGACACAATTAAAATTCCCCCCAACACCAAACACCATGCGGTCCAGAGGAAGGGAGACAGTTCCTACCAAAGATCTTTCCTTTCACGCCTTAACATCAAGTGCCTCCTCTTGGGCCTCTGAAACCCTGCCACATTCCACATGCCAGATGCCCCTTCCCCAGTACTGTCATCACTCAGCTTTGCAGAGGAGCTTTCCTCCCAAGTCCCTGCCCCCTCTGGCACCATCTC
>NW_027427280.1:0-895 GCF_003597395.2 Chelonoidis abingdonii | reverse complement strand
AAAACCCCATTTCCAGATTCCCATACACCACGGGCCCCAAGTCCCCATATCCATGGGCTCCTAGCCCCAGGGGCCCCAAAACCCCATTTCCAGGGGCCACAAAACCCTGGGTCCCCCAATCCACATATCCAGGGTCCCCTAACAACAGGGGCCCCGAAACCCCAGTTCCAGGGGCCGGTAACCCTAGGGGACCCAAACCTCCATTGCAAGGGTCGCCTAACCCCAAGGGCACCAAACCCCCTTTTCCAGGAGCCGCTAAACCCAGGGGCCTCAAAACCCCATTTCCAGGCGCCCCTAACCCCTGGGCCCCAAAACCCAATTTCCAGGGGCCCCAAACACAGGGGCCCCAAAACACAAATTTCCAGGGACCCCTCACACCACGGGCAGCAGAACCCTATTTCCAGGTGCCTCTAACCCCTGCGGTCCCGAATCCCCATATCCTCGGGCACCTAAACCCTGGGGCCCCAAAACGCCATTTCCAGGGGCCCCTAATCCTCGGGGTCCCAAAACACCATTTCCAGGGGCCCCAAACCCCAGGGGCCCCCAAACCCCGTTTCCAGGGGTCCCAAACCCCTGGTGTCCCCAACCCACATATCCAGGGGCCCCTAACACCAGGGGCCCCAAAACCCCAGTTCCAGGGGCTGGTAACCTTAGGGGCCCCAAAACCCCATTCTCCAGGGGTACCTAACCCCAGGGGCCCCAAAACCCTATTTCGAGGGGTCCCTAACACCAGGAACCCTAAACCTCAATTTCCAGGGTCCCCTCACCCTGGGGGCCCCAATACCCCATTTTCAGGGGCCCCTAACCCCAGAGATCCCCAAACCCCATTTTCAGGGGCCCCTAACCTCAGGGGCCCCAAATCCCCATTTCCAGGGGCCCCTAACCCCAGGGGCCC
>NW_027427279.1:0-4154 GCF_003597395.2 Chelonoidis abingdonii | reverse complement strand
GGATGGTCTAGACAGTATTTGGTCCTGCCATGAGGGCAGGGGACTGGACTCGATGATCTCTCAAGGTCCCTTCCAGTCCTAGAGTCTATGAATCTATAATCTCATGATAGAGAAGGGTGGAGTAGATAACATTAAAAAGAAAAAAAGCTTTCAGAAACTGTAATGTTTACAGCATGGACTATTTTTCACACACCTAGCCACTGTGCTTTAACGAATGCACTAATGCCAAATTTATCTGCTTTCTACTTCTTCCCTCTTGGTCATATAACTCTGTATATAAATTACATAAATATTAAATTATATCACCTACATTTTTATTTGTTTTTAGTACTGATTCCTCTTTCCCTAGCGTCATATTCTAGGCTTGGCTAATTTACATTGCATACTCATTTGGAGTAAGGAATCACGCCCCATTTAATTTATGTAAACATTATTCAGCAATATGGTTATACTTAAAAGTTTAAAAATGATGCTTCGTTAAAGAAAACCTGGGAAAATGACCACTGTGTGACAAACAAGATAACCTTTTAATCACATACTCTCTAATGAATTTTCTGTCTATTAGATTACCTTTCCCCACTGTTTATAGAGTTAAGACTTTAGGGGCTACAAAATCGGAAGTACATACATTAAGAGCTATTTATACATCCTTGAGTGATGAGATGCAAATTTTGTAAGACTGGAAACTAACATCATTAGAACATAAAAAAAAAAAATATAAGGACAGCATAAGATCATTTTTTCCTACTGTGGAGTATTCTACTACTTATATACAGTATAATGTGTGTATCTACACATATGGGCACAAAATAAGTAGGAAATACATGATGGTGTGATACGAAAGGTTTAATTGCATGAACTTGGCATGGGCATATTGCTCAGAAGAGGTTAAGCGATGAGGTCTAAAACATGCATGTCCTCCAGTGTTGAGAAAACTTTTATATCACAATGTGATACATTGTGCATGCAATTTTAAACACAATGATCCAGATTCTCAGCTTGTGTCAACTGGCATCACTGCTAAAAATCAACAGAACTATGCAGATTTACACAAGTTAAGAATTTGGCCTCGTAGGGCCCTTTCACATCCCTCCATCTGGAAAGCCAAATTCCTTTATTACAATGAGTCCACAGTGTCAAGGGGTCAGAGGAAGCCAAAGATCATAAGCCACAGAGCATCTTTGACAGTGACCTAAAATAGATTTTCAAGGGCAGGAAGAATGCTAGAAGCTGATAGTTTCCCCTTTCCAATGATATAAAACTTCTGCTTCTAACTCTGCAGGGCTGAAAGATTACATTTTTATGGAGAGAAAAGTTGTTACTGGCCTAGGACTAAATCTTGCCTCTCCAGGGCTTGGGCAGGTATAATTTTGCAGGAAAGGAGGAGAAATCATTTGGCTGGCAGGTTAATATTTTAAAAAAAAGTAAAAGCTATTTAAAGCTGAGTAAGGGTTTGTAATGTAAAATTAAGTCCAGGGAGATGGAAGGTAAGTGAGGGGAGCAAAGACACAGGTTAAACAAATTTATAAAATAATTCTGAAATGTATCACATGGAAACCACTTCCACACACATAACATATATGTACTATGCCCTCTACTTAGCAGGAAAGGAGAGCTAATGGATGACAACAAGAAGGCTGAGGTGTTTAATGCATAGTTTGCTTTAGTCTTCATTAAAGGTAAATTGCGATAAGATACTTTAAACCAGTGTTTCCCAAACTTGGGACGCCGCTTGTGTAGGGAAAGCCCCTGGCGGGTTGGGTCAGTTTGTCTACCTGCCCCGTCCGCAGGTTCCGCCTATCGCGGCTCCCACTGACCGTAGGTTGCTGTTCCAGGCCAATCGGAGCTGCTGGAAGCGGCACGGGCTGAGGGACGTACTGGTAATGGCTTGCCAACTACAGAACCAGTTTCTCCTCCCTTGGTTTTCACACCTCAACTGCTAGAACAGGGCCTCATCCTCCCTGATTGAACTAACCTCGTTATCTCTAGCTTGCTTCGCTGTTAGCATATATATACCTGCCCCTGGAAATTTCCATTACATTCATGTCTGACAAAGGGGTATTCACCCACGAAAGCTCATATCCAAAACGTCTGCTTAGTCTATAAGGGTTTTTTTTGCCACAGGATTCTCTGCTGTTTTACAGATTCAGACTAACACGGGCCTACCCCCTCTGGATCTTGTATTTTAGTAAGGCTTTTGACCACTTACCAGTGTACGTTCTCAAAAGCAAAAAGGGAATGCTATATACATTGTAGTCTAGATGATACCATACAGGGTAGATGCAAAACTACTGGTAGTAGATCCAAAACTAATTGAAATATGTATTGAAAGAGTAGTATCAGTTATATTTACTCTCAAACTGGAACGGGACATTCTAGTGGGATGCTACAGGGACGCATTGGGTCCTTATCACTAGTCAATATTTTTATGTACGACTTTCGAGAGTACTTGCAAAATAATTTGCCAGGTAACCAAAGGCTAGGCAGTCTGCTCTTGTACTGTTGGAGCGACAGGAATATTTGTAGAATTTAAAAATGCCATGACAACTGAAGACATTCATTGAAATCTACCAAGATGTGAAATTCAAATATAAAGAAGTGCAACCGAGCCAACATAAATAAAGAAGATGCAAAGCACTACAACTTAGGAATTGAAAAAATCAAATGCAAAACCCCTCCGACCAAGCACACTAATGCGGAAAAATGGCATGCCGCCACCTAGATTAGCCAGTACTCTGTAAAAGGAATAATCATAAGGGAGGTCCAATATAAACTGGCGATCCAACAAAACCCTCCGATGAAGATCCAAACAAATGTATGCGGATTGTTGAAAAAAAGCGCTAATATGAACATTACCACCCGACGTTAACACACACTGAAATAACGACATGTTGCTGCTAAAACTTGGAAGTAGGAGTAGGAGGGTAATCTACGCTCCCTGAACTACTCAGCAACAAATCTAGGTGAAAGGTCTTCAGAACTGGAAGCAAACATGGTACCAAACAGTTCCAGACGGCGGACCCCGGCACATCAACTATTTATAGCAAGAAAGATGTTGGACAAGAATAACACAACGAGCCCAGAAGAGAATAGCAACTAAAAATGAAATAAAAGGTATTTACGAAAAACTAGGACCTATGAAGAACTGGCCAAGGTTAATAAAACATATAGATGAATGTTTAAAATGTTGAACACTAAGAGCGAAAACCATTATCTTGCAGTCTTGAGAAATGAAAGACTGAAGTGGGGAGGGACCTGAAAACAGTCTTCAATTGATGTTAAAGGGCTGCTTATAAATAAGCCAGGGTGACCCACAACCCGTTGTTAACTCCAGCTCACAACTGAAAGCAAGAGCAAAGAAATAAGAATGAAACAGGAATCGTAAACTTAAGGTCGCCTGCAAGGGTGATGGATATTAGGTTAAAGATACTTATGAGTAAAGCTAGTATAGATAAGGCATAGAACATTTCAGATACTGAATTGTAGGAGTTACGACCCCAGCCTCTAGTGGAAGATCTCACCCATCACCTACGATGTTTTTTAAACAGGCATTAGACAAACGACTTTCGTTTGGATATATTTAGCGTGTTCTCCCTGACAACCTCAAAAGCACAACAAGGGTCCCTTTCCCAGTCCAACCTCAAATCTTACCTACCTCCATTCTATAGCCATAACTCAAGTATAATTGAACATAACCATGTTCAATTTAAGACGTAAACCACCATTACCCAATCTCTTTTTCAAACTTTGCTTGCCAGTTTACCCGCATGGCCAATATATCTAAAATTTCACCCATCTTGACGAGCGATTAATATAAGAAATTCTGTAATCGTAGAAATAAACGGATAGTTACCTAATTCACTGCCATATTTCCATGGAGGCTTAATGCAGGATCACCATGTTAGCCACACCTACTTCCTCCCACTCACTGTCACCTCAGATACTATATGACAACAATGCGACTGTGCAAGCATTTTCATGTATCTCTTCATTTTGTTATTTGTTCTTCTTTTTTTTTTCATATTATTTTCTTGCCTTTCCATATTTAAAAATTTTGTCGTGATTATCCACTTACTCTTATTATTTTTCTTTCAATTCTTATCTATTTATTTTCCTTGTGTTTTGTTTCTTGCTGTCTTTTTTATTTTGATGAT
>NW_027427278.1:0-2871 GCF_003597395.2 Chelonoidis abingdonii | reverse complement strand
GTTTACTTGACTAATTCTTGGAATTCCACATAGTGCCATAAATTAACCATGCTTTAGGGGAAGATATTACACTCAGAGAGGGGCAAATTCTGACCTCAGTTATACCAGTACCAACCTGCAATACCTCTATTCATGTCAGTGGATTTGTTCTGGGTTTCTCATGATTTATTAATTGTATTGTGGTAGTGTCTAGAGGCCCCACTGTGCTAGGCACCAGACACAGACACCCTCCCCCAACAGACAATTGCTGCCTCCAGTCCAAGCAATACCAGTGTAATTGATTTCACATGACTTAATCCGGGTTGGTGCTGATACAACTAAGACCAGGTGCTTCCTGCTTTGTTGATATTAACAAGGTCACTGCATTCTCCTTAGATAATATCACTGTCCGAGGCTCTGGAAGGCAATTTCTTGATTACAAAAAACGGGACAAGGCTGTACAAACTCAGATGCATCAGCAGGTTCCTATACCCTCCTTCAATCCCCAGGAGCAAGAGAGGGCAACAGAGTGCCATAGAAACAAGAACACGGACATGCAGCACGTGATATTATGAATGGGTAGCACTGAAAGCAAGGACATCTTCAGCTCTCAGAGAGAGAACTTTTTTTGTTGAAATATCATTCCTCACTGTTTGGAATGAAACCCATTATTACCAATTAACCTGCTGTGAACCCATATCACTGGCTGAATTGAACATAATTATTCATCCATAGTAATAGCTAAAGTAAATTCTGGCAATCTCGGCTAACATTGATTTCTCCTTTGGGAAAACTTTCAAAGATGGCACGTCCTTGGCTATGTTTTTAAAAACACTTCTTTTTGGTTAAGTCGCAACAGAAGATTTATCATTACAAGCCATTTCTTAGTCTTCCGTAATGTTCTGTTTTCTTGTTTTTATGCAAATGTCTGTAACTAACTATCATCAATTGCAAAACTGCAGCCATGCATTCAGAACCCTGATTTCCCTTAGATGAAGTGGTAGCATGGGTATCCCATTGCGTAAAAATCAATTTTTAAATTAGTTGTTACTTTTCATAGTTTTTAACCAGACAATCTGATGAACCGAAGCCCCGAGAGCAAATGCAGGCATAAATCTTGGTTAGAATTTATTTCAGGTTGTCAAATGCAATTTACTAAGAGAACATCTGCCAAAAAAGGATCCAGAAGCAAACCTAAGTTGTCATTTTAAATTAAGTGCGGTTCCTTTTTGTCAATCTTTCTACATAAAAGGCTGTAAAGTAGTGCATTAAAGATGCAGCAGTCCTCTTTCCTAATAAAAGGCAGAGGGGAGAAAAACAGAATGAAGACAGAATATTTCTTTAGCTGAGGGAACATGTGCTCAAGACAATTAAGTGCTCGCTCGCTCTCACTGAAATCTGCAGTCTTCTATGTATTCTTAGACTATGCACAATGTGTGAAACGAGCTACTTCAGTGTTCTGAAGCTGAGGAGTAGCTCAACGGCTGTGTCAGCTTGGCCCTGGAATTTTGCAAAGCAGATGTGCTCAGTTTAATGTGTGATATTCAGGATGGGTACCTCACATCCTATACATATCCTGCATGGAAACTATATTTCATAAGTGACAGGTTGGATTCAGGATCTCCTTGAGGTATCGTTTTAACACTCACAGCCAATCTATCAGAAACTGTGATGGGGATGGTCAGGCCTAGTGGTCGGAACTAGAGCACACAGGCCTAGTGGTAGGAGCCCAAATCAGGCATCCAGGGTGGAGTTAGAGCAGCACTAGGAACAGAGCTGGAGTAGGACTAGGCTAGGAACCGGCTCAGAGCAAGAGCAAGCCTGCAGCAGGCTAAGGGCCGGGAAATTTGGAGCCCCAGAGTGACACTGAGCAGACTCAGCTGCTGTTCCTCCAGTGAGGCTTATATACCTGGTCTGGGAGTCACAAAACCAGTTCCTGGCTTGTGGATTGGCTGGAGCCTAGCACAGGGACTGACTCATCACCTTAAACAAGCAACTCCCTGAAATATTAGATTTTTCTTCCCCTTCTTTGAATCCCTCCACTGGCTCCTCTTCCTTCCATCGCATCAAGCTTCTTGTCCTTGATGTTAGGACTTGTGTAACTCTGCTCCTCGCTATTTATCTGCCTTCGTGTCTTTTCGCATGGTCCCCTCCATCTCCTCTGCTCCGCTAATGATACCAGCCTCCCTGCTGGCAATACTGTTTGTCTGCGTCCCCCAGGAGAGTCTTCATGCTTCTTTCCCTGCTGCCTCCTATGCACAGTATGGCCTGAGCCGCTGCCCTACCTGCCTCCAAATCCTTCACACAGACCCACTTCTACCATGACACCCACAGGAAATTAAGGGTATGCCCATACTGTACTCCTGGCCCATGTTCATACACGTTTTTAGCCTAACCCCTACAGTCCATATACAAAACCCTCAGGCAGTGCCTATTTGCACTTTGAACCAGTGCTTGCTTGCACAGCTGGGGGGCTGGGTTAAAGCCCGAGTTGAATTTTAGCTGGGGCTGGAACTTGCCCACGCTTCAGCGAGGCTGCAAGTAAAATCCCTCAAGTCCACTGGCCTTCCCACAAATTCTTCAGCCATTCCCCAACCCCTAGGCACAGACAAGTTCTCCCATGACTGATGGGGAAAGAATCTCAGAGCGTCTCAGCACGCAGGGCCATGGGACATGCTGCCCAACACACATGGTCAAGTGCAGAAATGAGGAAGACACAGTAACGTGGGTAGGGCTTTGCAGCAGGGATGCTCGTACTCAGACTAGGCTAACCCGGGTGGCTCAGACCTGGGTACCAATCACCAGGTTAAATGTGTAGTGTAGACCAACCCTTTATGGCTGACTGCGGGGTAGGTAGTGGAGGTGCTTAAGAATAAAATTTGGGGGGGGGGG
>NW_027427277.1:0-2401 GCF_003597395.2 Chelonoidis abingdonii | reverse complement strand
CGTAGTCAAGGATGACTAGTACGTTTCCGTGGCCCCGTGCAGATCTTTCCAGTGGGCCCACTATGTCCATGGCTATCCTCTCAAAAGGGACTTCAATAATAGGCAAAGGTACTAATGGACCCCGTAAGTAAGGTTGGGGGCTATGCAACTGGCATTCAGGGCAGGAGGCACAATAGCGCTGGACTTCTATGCATATCCCTGGCCAATAAAACCTTCTTAGGACTCTATCCAGTGTCTTGTCTACTCCTAGATGTCCCCCAAATAGATGACTGTGAGCTAACTCTAGTAATGCCCTTATGTGTTTCCGTGGGACTAAGAGTTGCTCTACTTCTTCCCCTCGTATTTGCTCTATCCTGTACAAAAGATTGTGTTTGAGCACATAATATGGCCTTGGGCCTTTGATTTTTTCTTCCACAGGCACACCATTTACTTCTACTACCTCCTCCCTCACATTCGCATATAGCGGATCATTGGCCTGGTCCTGACCGAAATTCTCACTTGTGGTACCAATCTGACCTAATTCTAGGGGGCCTATTTCTATTCTTCCCCCTGGGTTGCTCCTACTTGGGCTAGGAACCGACTCCAAGTCCTCCCTGGCCTGAATTATCTCCTGACCTCCTGAACGGGTTCGCCTACCCACAAGGGAAGTTTTTTGATTCTCTGCTAGAATTCTGGTCCCTAATCTTTTATCTGCCCTCCTTTCCCGCCTAGACTTTCAGAGTTTCCCAGGGGATGAGAATAACCCTGGAGCAAATTCGGCAAACATTGGGATGAGGCTATCTGTAGGTGCCTCCGTCTCAGCCTGGAGGTTGCTACCCTCCCCTAGCTCTATTGGGGTAAGTAAGCTCTCAAACCCGGGGAAGTCCCTACTGATTAAGACAGGGTAGGGGAGCTTGGGGACCACCCCTGCAGTCACCCTGGTAGTATTCCCCTGGATCTCAATCCATACCGGGATTGTGGGGTAGAAATTCATGGTGCCATGAATGCATGTTTCCCCTGTGTTTTTGGCCCGGGTTAATTGGTCTCGCCCCACTAACTTCCCCGAGACCAACATGACAGCACTCCCAGAATCTATTATTGCTATGGTCTTAATACCATTCATTTTTACTGATCTTGTATACCAATGTGAGGTCATTGTGACCCCTACCAGGCCGATTAGGCCACATGCTCCCCGTAATTCCCCAGATTACACTGCATAGGTTCTTCCCTGTTGGGGAATTGGGCTGCTATATGCCCCAATTCCCCACACTCATAACACTGCCCCCTTATTCCAGTAGTCACCCTCTGCCTGGGGCTATTTGGCCGGCCCCCCATCTCTCTTCCCAAACCCTCAGGTCCCTTCTTGGCCTCGGGCCATTCCTCGGTGTCTTTCCTCCCTGTTACAGTTCTCCTGTAGTTCTCGACAGTCCGGGGCCTTGGGTTTGGGGTTGGCTTCCTGGATTGCCGTGTCTCCCCGCCTGGGGTCTGGAACAGTTCATGGGCTGCCAGCTGTCTTTCCACGAGGAAGACCAACTCATCTTAGGTGGAGAGGTCATTCTGGCCAATCCAAGCCCGGAGGCATGGTGATAGCCCCCTCATATACCAGTCCAGTACTAGGACCTCCATCATCTTCTCAGAGCTGAGGGCTTCAGGGCGCAGCCATTTCTGGGTCAGGTGGATCAGGTCAAACAATTGTGATTGGGGTGTCTTGTCCTCTGTATACTGCCACTCATGGAACCTCTGGGCTCGCAATGCTGTCTTTACTCCAGATCTGGCCAGGATCTCTGCCTTCAGCTGGGGGTAATCTGCTGCAGTCTCTGCGGCCATATCGTAGTAGGCCTTCTGGCTTCCCCATACAGGAATGGGGTGAGGATACCAGACCACTGATCTCAGGGCCAGGCCTCCCGCAGGGCTGCTCTTTCAAAAGCCAGGAGGTATGCCTCCACACCATTCTCCCGTGTCATTTTCTGCAGGCAATGGCTGGCCCGTATGGTCCGGGTCCCTTCACAGTTGCGGTTCAGTTCCATAAGGGCCTTCATCTGGTTCACCAGATCTTTCAGCAGGGCCTGATCCTGGGCAGCCTGACTCATCAACAGATTATTAGTCTTCTGCTGCATCCGAGTCACCTCCTTTTGGGCGGTTGCTTGGACCCAGGTAGCCTCCTGCTGGGCCACCGTGGCCTGTATTAGGGCCTTGACCATGTCATCCATCTTAAGGATGGGAGGGTTCTGGCTAACCCTGATTTAAGTCCCCAGTGTGGAAATCCCACTTCTAACACCATGTGTGGTAAATTGCCAGCACTATTATGATGGGTCTTGCGCTCTCTCTTCTTTGGGGGAGAGGGGATTCAGGGCACCATTTCTTGCCCCTAAATTGGAATATTAATTGACCCACTAGTGTCCTAGAGGAGGGGAGAGGAGAG
>NW_027427276.1:0-1225 GCF_003597395.2 Chelonoidis abingdonii | reverse complement strand
ATCTTGGTGGGGGGAAGGATTGTGTTTGTGCTCTTTGTTTTGGGGGTTGTTCACTCTTGGGACTAAGAGGGACCAGACATCAATCCAGGCTCCAGATGCACCGTGTCGCCCCCTCGCTTTGCCGGTCCAGCCGCGCCGTATTCCCCCCTCGCTTTGCCGCTCCAGCCACACCGTGTTCCACCCCACTTTGCCGCTTCAGCCGCACCGTGTTCCCTCAGCTTTGCTGCTCTAGCCACACTGTGTTCCCCCCCCACTTTGCTGCTCCAGCCACGCCATGTTCCCCTTCGCTTTGCCGCTCCAGCCTCGCCGTATTCCCCCCCGCTTTGCCACTCCAGCCACGCCATGTCCCCCCTCCGCTTTGCTGCTCCGGCCGCACCGTGTTCCTTCAGCTTTGCCGCTCTAGCCACACTGTGTTCCCTCCCACTTTGCCGCTCCAGCAGTGCCGTATTCCCCCCTGCTTTGCCACTCCAGCCGCGACATGTCCCCCCTCCGCTTTGCTGCTCCAGCCGCACCGTGTTCCCTCCCCGATTTGCCGCTCCAGCCACACCGTGTTCCCCCCCGCTTTGCCGCTCCAGCCACACCATGTCCCCCCCACTTTGCCGCTCCAGCCGCACCGTGTTCCCACCTGCTTTGCCGCTCCAGCCGCATCGTGTTCGCTCAACTTTGTCGCTCCAGCCACACTGTTCCCCCCCACTTTGCCGCTCCAGCCGCGCCATGTTCCCCCCGCTTTACTGCTCCAGCCACGCCGTGATCCCCCTCCGCTTTGCCGCTCCAGCCGCGCTGTGTCCCCCCTCCGCTGTGCCGCTCCAGCCGCGCCGTGTCCCCCCTCCGCTTTGCCGCTCCAGCCGCGCCGTATTCCCCCCCGCTTTGCCGCTCCAGCCGCGCCGTATTCCCCCCTGCTTTGCCGCTCCAACCGTGCCGTATTCCCCCCTGCTTTGCCGCTCCAGCCGTGCCGTGTTTCCCTCCTCTTTGCTGCTCCAGCTGCACCGTGTCCTGCCCCTCGCTTTGGTGCTCCAGCCACACCGTTTTCCCCCCGCTTTGCTTCTCCAACTGTACCGTTTTCCCCCCCTGCTTTGCTGCTCCAGTGGCCCCGCCTCCTTTTTTTTTTTTTGCTTGGGGAGGCAAAAAATTCAGAGCCAGCCCTAGTTAAGATCCAAGGGGTTGGGCAATGTTCACCAGGGACTTGGTGAGGAAGTCTCTCAAGACTATCCAGAAAAGGGAGCTA
>NW_027427275.1:0-1174 GCF_003597395.2 Chelonoidis abingdonii | reverse complement strand
GCGGGAGAGGGCTAGTGTCCCAAACCCGCTAACTATATACACTAGTGCTATAAACTACAACTATACTATTCTACGTAAACTATAATTAAAACTAAAACTAGAACTAGAACGATGAACGAAGAGAAGCTAGGGACGTGGAGGACAGCTATGCCGCGCTCCACAGTTCCAATGACTGACACGGCAGTAAGAAGGAACTGAGGAGCGGGCTGACCGGCAGGGGTATATATTACCCGCCATGACGGCGCCACTCTAGGGGGCGACCTGCCGGCCCGCTGGAGTCTTCCGACAAACGTGCACGCGCGGCACGTACACCTACTGGAATGGATATGAGCAATCACTCGAAGAAGAACAAATAAAACTTGTTATTTACTTGCAAGCTTAAAAGAGGCATTTTTTCTGAGCACGCAGTTTCAACTCTTTTCCACCATTCTTCTTCCTTGGGCTTGTTGATAGTCAAAAAATGATTGGACATTTATATGGATAAAGAATATACAGTTCTAAATAATAAAGGATTGAAAAACTGAACAAGTTTTGGAAAAAAATATAAATCTTCATGCTCCAGGACATAAGTCAACCTCAAAATGATGGAGGTTACAAAGGACCTTCCCTGTGGGCACATACAGAGTTTCTTGCAACTTCCTGTATTGGCCTCTGTCAGACAGGATATGAGGCTAGACAGAACGGTTTAGAATAATTCAGAAGGTGTTATCAATAGGAACTCTTGTTCTCCAAAGTAGCACATGCACAGAGCCTCACTGCAGAAATCACACACCTAACCCCACAGGCACTGAACCATTTCTGAACAATAATTAGCAGTTATAGGGTGTTTGCATACCCTAGAGCCCAATATTTCAAGACCTATGGCATTAAAAAGGAGCCTCCTCTACTGGTCTTTCTATTCCTGACTGCTTCATGAAGTCTTAGGCCTGGTCTACACTACGCGTTTAAACTGATTTAACGCTGTACCCATCCACACTACGAGGCTCTTTAAATCGGTTTTTGTACTCAAGAAGAGTAGCACTAAAATCGGTATTACCATATCGGATTAAGGTTAGTGTGGCCGCAAATCGACGGTATTGGCCTCCAGGTGGTATCCCACAGTGCACCACTGTGACCGCTCTGGAAGGCAATCTGAACTCGGATGCTGTGGCCAGGTAAACAGGAAAAGCCCTGC
>NW_027427274.1:0-1516 GCF_003597395.2 Chelonoidis abingdonii | reverse complement strand
GTCCCCTCCCCAGAAAAATCAGCCTGGAGCCAAGAGCAGCAGGGGACGATTCCCTCCTGTTCCCACCGAGGCAGGAGAGAACCCAGGGTGTTTCTAGCAGAGCTTTTGGAACTGACATGGGGAAACCAGCCTTTAATAACAGGTAGTTCCAGTTTAAGCTAAACGTTTTTAACAATTTCTGCAACATTAAAAAACCCTTCAATCGTAGTGTCGCCATCCATAAAATTGCTTCAGCCTTATAGGTTCCCAAGTGCACAACTAAACATCTCTTCAAAGGGAATGGAGATTAGTCAATGTTCAGAGTCATCTCACATAAAAGAACCATGTTGAGGTAGATACTGGTCCCATCATGTGGACTTCGCCTTTCCCTCCTCTCTGTTAAAAGTTTCAGTATTTTACACAGAAACTTTCTTCCCTCGGGCGAGACCTGGGAACCAGGGCTGCCAGACAGACAAACACCTTTAAGAGGAGGTGTAACCTGTCAGAAAGTGATCTCCCTCCTTCAGTTCAGTGACACCCTGAAATGTTACTTATCTCGGCAAAGCCGGAGGATTGAAAGCAGCTACATCAAACCCCTGTGTAGCTAACAGGAATGAACACAAACACTCCCTTGGATCTGAAGAGATGTTTAGTTTTACCCTTGGTAAACTACAAGACTAAAGGGAAAGGCAGTGGTGGTATTAGATAAAAAGAGTGAAACACAAAACAATCATCATAGTTATGCCCATAGTGACAGCAAAATCTTTCTATATTCTTCTTCTTATCATCAGTGTATTATTTTCTCTGGCATCTAGACACTGACTAGACGTTGACCAAGAAATTTGAATCTTGATAAAATAATCAACTACCCTTGGTTAAGGCAATGGTCTTGACATCCACTCGGGCAGTGATTAGCTGCCAGAATCTTAACAATCGGTTCCCCTGCAGGGCCCGGGCCAATTGCCCCACTTGCCCCCTCCCCTCCTCTCTGCCCAGCCCTGGAGTTTGCAGCAGGACTCCACACACACACCTTGCCGGGCCTCTCAAAAAGTGGCAGCAGGACGACTCTCGAGCTCAGCTGAACTGCCCAGCTGGTGCCGGCAGCTGGCCATGCTGCAGCTGGGGGAAAGTGGAAGAGGGACCCGGGAAGCCTCAGCCTCCCCAGCTGGGAATCCTGGCAGCAACAGGATGGTCCGGCCCATGGACTGGAATTCTTTGTCCACCTCCTGACCCTTTAATAACCAGTTCTCCAAGGAAGTCTAATTTTAGCAACCTGTTCTTGGGAACCAGATCCAGCTCACCACTGCACTCGGGTGTCTGCATGCTGGTTCAAGTAGTAACAACAGCGTCTGCCTTACAGCCATAGCTTTTAATCAGGGCAATACATTGATACAAATTCTTGTTAAATCATTTCTCAGTCAGAGTCCTTCACCCACATTCCTTAAGGCACTGGGCCACCATGTGGACGTTTCATTTCCCGCCTCAATTTCACACAGAGACACAATTTCCTTTGCACAGATCCATGAACAGCAAAACC
>NW_027427273.1:0-3797 GCF_003597395.2 Chelonoidis abingdonii | reverse complement strand
TGATTAATCAATTAATTGTGCTGTTAAACAATAATAGAATACTATGTATTTAAATATTTTTTGGATGTTTTCTACATTTTCTACAGTGTCAAACTTTAGAACCTACAAGTCCAATCAGTCCTACTTCTTGTTCAGCCAATCACTCAAACAGGTTTGTTTACATTTGTAGAAGATAATACTGCCTGCTTCTTGTTTACAATGTCACCTGAATGTGAGAACAGGTGTTTGCATGACACTGTGGTAGCTGGCGCCACAAGATATTTAGCGCAGATGCTCTAAAGATTATGTCCCTTGATGCTTCAACTACCATTCCAGAGGACATGTGTCCATGCTGATGACAGGTTCTGCTCAATAATGATCCAAAGCTGTGTGGACTGACACATGTTCATTTTCATAATCTGAATCAGATGACACCTGCAGAAGGTTTATTTTCTTTTTTGGTAGTTTGGGTTTTTTAGTTTCTGCATCAGAGTGCTGCTCTTTTAAGACTTCTAAACACATGCTCCACACAAGTGGAAGGCACTTCAGATTCTTAAATCTTGGGTTCAGTGCTATAACTATCTTTAGAAATTTCACATGTGTATCTTCCTTGCATTTTGTCAAATTTGCAGTGAAACTGTTCTTAAAATGAACAACATGTGCTGGGTCATCATCCGAGACTGCCATAACATGAAATATATGGCAGAATGCAGGTAAAATAAAGCAGGAGACATACAATTCTCCCCCAAGGAGTTCAGTCACAAATTTAATTAATGCATTATTTTTTTAACAAGTGTCATCAGCATGGAAGCATATCCTCTGGAACAATGGCCGAAGTATGAAGAGGCATATGAGTCATTAGTGCTTCTGGCATATAAATATCTTGCGATGCCAACTACAACAGTGTCATGGAATGCCTGTTCTCACTTTCAGGTGACATTGTAAATGTAAACAAACTTGTTTCTCTTAGCTACTGGTGGAACAAGAATTAGGACTGAGTGGACGTGTAGGCTCTAAAGTTTTACATTTTATTGTTTCTGAGCGCAGTTATGTAACAAAAAAATCTGCATTTGTAAGTTGCACTTTCATGATAAAGAGATTGCAGGACAGTACTTATATGAGGTGAATTGAAAAATACTATTTCTTTTGTTTATCATTTTTATAGTGCAAATATTTGTAATAAAAAATAATATAAAGTCAACACTGTACACTTTGTATTCTGTGATGTAACTGAAATTGATATATTTGAAAATGTAGAAAAATATCCAAAATATTTAATAAATTTAAATTGGCATTCTATTGTTTAACAGTGCGATTAATCATGATTAATTTTTTTGAGTTAATTGCATGAGTTAACTGTGATTAATTGACAGCCCTACTATTAACTTTTTAGTTGTTTCTTCCAGAATAGAAAAGGAGAGAAGATCAACCAGTGGGGCACTGAACCATTGAGATGCTAAAAGGAGCACTCAAGGAATAAAATCATTGCAGCAAAAACTAATTAATTATTGCATCCAGTCTTCATGGCTAAGAATGTGAGGACTTAGATGCCTAAACTTGAGCCACTTCTTTTAGGATAGGACAAATCTGAGGAACTGTCCCAGATTTAGCGTGTCATTCAGCAGGAGGCTTTGGAACAAATTGATAAACTAAACAATAATATTCACCAACGACCAGATGGTATTACCACCCAAGAGTTCTGAAGAACTCATATGTGAAAATGCAGAACGAACTACTAAACATGAGTAAGTTTGCAAATCTAATCATTTAACATCAGACTTCTGTACCAAATGACTGGAGGATAGACTAATGTGACACCAATTTAAAAAAAAGCTCCAGAGGTGATCCCTGGCACTTAACAGGCCAGTAAAACCTGAACCTCCAGTACCTAGGCAAACTGCGTTAGAAACTAAATAAAAAACAAAATTGTCAGACACATAGATGAAACAAATTGGTTGGAAAGAGGCAACATGAGTTTTTCTAAAGGGAAAATCACGCCTCACCACATCTAGTCTAGAATTCTTATTGAGGGGGTCAACAAAGACATGATGGCCAAGGGATCCAGTGGATATAGTGTACTTAAAATTTTCAAGAAAGCCTTTAACAATGAAGGTCCCTCAAAAGAACAAGGCTTTTAAAGCAAAGTAAAAGATGTCATCGGGATAAGAGGAAAGAGTCCTCTCAACAGACGGTAACTGGTTAACAAGATAGGACAACAAAAGGGTAGGAATGAAATGGTCATTTTCAGAATGGAGAGCGGTAAAAGTGGTGTTCCCTCCAGGGGTCTGTACTGGGAGACCTAAGTCCTATTAACACATATTCATAAAGGATATGGAAAAGGGGTAAACATGGGGCTGGTAAACATTTGCAATGATACAAACTACTCAAGATACTTACAAGGTCCCAGGCAGACTGTGAGAGTACAAAAGGATCTGTCAAAACTGGGTGACTGGGCAACAAATCGGGCAGACTGAAATTCATGTGAAAAATGCAAAGTAATGTTGGAAACATAATCCAACTATACATATAAAATGATGGGGTCTAAATAAGCTGTTACCATCAAGCAAAGAGATACTGGAGGTCATTTGTGGATAGTATCTCCTGAAAACAACCCACTCAGTGTCAGCAGCGGCAACCAAAAGCAAACAGAATGTTGGCAATACATTAAGAAGGGTATACCACATAATAAGAATAAGAAAACTATCATATTGCCTTTACATATAATCCATGGTCCCACATCTTATAACTGATGGCAGATGTGATCACCCATTCAAAAGAGATATAATTGGAAATGAAAAGGTTCAGAAAAGGCAAACAAAAATGATTAGGGGTATGGGAACGGGTTCCATATGAGGAGAGAATTAATAAAACGTGGGACTCTTTCAAGCTTGGAAAAAGAGACGACTAAGGGAGCGATACATGATTGAGGTCTATAAGATCATGGCTAGCGTGAAGAAAGTAAATAAGGAACTCCTTTTCATAACACAAGAACTAAGGGTCACAAAATGAAATTAATAGGCAGCCAGGTTTAAGAACAAACAAAAAGAAGTAATATCTCACAACAACAACTATCAGTCAACCCTGTGAATTCTTTGACAGGGATGCTGGTGACAAGGCCAAGACTATAACAGCGGTTCAAAAAAGAATAGAATAAATTCAATGGAGATAGGTCCATCAATTGACTATTAGCCAAGGATGGGCAGGAATGTCGTCCCTAGCCCTTATGTTTGCCAAAAAGCTGGAATGAAGCAACACGGAAATGGATCACTTGATATTTACCTGTTCATTCCCCTGGGAACTTGGGCATATGGCCACCTTTTGGAAGAACAGATACTGAGACTAGATTGGACATTATGGTCCTGACTACAGTATGGCCATTCTTAATGATCTTAATATGCACTAACTAGGCATACTGAACACGTAACAGACCCTTGCAACCAATTTGATTTCACTGGAATGTTAATAAATCAGAGTACACCTAGGTGCCAGGAACAGCACAAAAGTTTCGAGTGTCAACCACAATTCTGAGGGTGAAAAAGGCGTGGTTAACTCAGGCCTTGAATCAACTCCACTGTAAAAAAGACCTTTAATATATATTATATGTTTCCAAGCAACATCCTTCTTCATAGAAAGATCTTTATATTTCTTGAAACTAGCCTACAGAAAATGGTGATGTACTATACTTAAACTATCCGCTACAGCACACAACAAAAAATGTTTATTTGTTATTTCCCCATTCTCAATTTCTTACCATTTTAGCTGAAAAAACAGTTATCCACCAATGAAATTAAGAGACTTTTTTATTCATCCATCCAATA
>NW_027427272.1:0-2719 GCF_003597395.2 Chelonoidis abingdonii | reverse complement strand
TTTCCAATTTTTCCACATCCTTCTTGTAGTGCAGGGCCCAAAACTGGACATAATACTCCAGATGAGACTTCACCAATGTCAAATAGAGGGGAATGATCACATCCCTCAATCTGCTGGCAATGCCCCTACTTAGACAGCCCAAAATGCTGTTAGCCTTCTTGGCAACAAGGGCACACTGTTGACTCATGTCCAGCTTCTTGTCCACTGTAACCTCTAGGTCCTTTTCTGCAGAGCTGCTGCTTAGCCAGTCGGTCCCCAGCCTGTACCGGTGCAAGATTCTTCCTTCCTAAGTGTAGGACTCTGCACTTGTCCTTGTTGAAATTTAGACAGTCTAATACAAATAAAACAGAGTGGATGACATTTTGGTTGCTACAGATCATTTCTTATGCCCCTAAAGACACAGTGTACAATCCAGGAAGAGCTTAGGTCAGTGTTATTCATCTGAGTGGAGGGTGCAGGGAAGGAAGTTGCCATAACCATGTTCCTATCATGGAGTTTCTCAGAGGCAGAGTGAAGACAATTTTCTGACCAATTTTTATTTTCATAAAAAAGCCATTTTTGATCAAAATTAACATTTGGACAATAAAAATACTAACTCCTGGTGCAGCGTAGGTGGAACATAAGCCTGGGAAATCAGCCACCCCTGAAACTCTGCTTAATGCCATCCTCACCAAATCCCCTTGCAAACCAGCTACCACCATTGCTCTCACACAGGCCGGATGCAAACATCCAGGCTTCAGCAGTGATCTCTGGATACTTCACGAGGAGCAGCTTCATAGCTCTTATCTGGGCTAAGCCCAGCTGTGTCCAGCTCTGGCAAAGCACAAGGACCAGGCTCACTGGGCCCTTGGAGGCAGGGAGGTTGGACAAATAAAGAGGTAGACTCGCAAACCAGGGCCACTGGGGCTGTCCAGACTCAGCTGGGGGTTTGCCAGGTCATCCATAGAACTGAGACCATTCCTGGGATCGGGTCTGTCAAATGGTCAGCGAAGAGGGACTTGACCTGTGGTGCTTAGGGCACAGAGCAGTTCAAAGGGTGGGGACTTGTTACAATGAGTGCCCCCAAAACTGACTGCAACAAGTGCCCATCCCGAGAGAGCTAGATCTCAGGGCACCGTTTCCAGCAAGCCCCAGGTGCCTTAGACAGCTCTGCTCCACGCAGGGACCCCTCCTCAGGGAATGAGGCAACCTATGTTGAGAGGAAGCAGCTACCATCTACCAGATGGGCAGCACTCCTGTGGCACCAAAATGGCACTGCTGGCTCAGTCACTGGGAGCATCTCAGGGCTTGGCCAGAGGCAGGGGAGCTGGGCACTGGTGAGAATGATAGAATTTCAGCACTGAAGAAAGGATTTTCTAAGGAACCTAATGGAGTTAGGCACCCAAATTCCTTTGAAATGGCAGTTGAACATTTAACTCCCTTATCGGGGGCAGCTGTGTTAGTCTGTATTCACAAAAACAATGAGTCTTTAAAGGGCCACCAGACTCCTCACCGTTTAACTCCCTTGGATGCCTCTGAGAATCTCAGCCTGGAGAGTCACTGAGATTCTGTTATGGTAGGTTCAATCTATGCATTTCCCTTGGAAACAGATGCCACAGCAACAGAAATGCACTGGACTGATGGGAATCCCCTGCTAAACCTTTGAGACCTTCCACTGTTGTATGTGCTGTTGTAGCCACTAATGTTCCATTCAAACTGTTCTACGATTTGGTTCTCTGTGGCTCTAATTTGGAAGAGAGCACACCTAACAGTAGGTCAGAAATGAGGAAACGTGATTATGCTTTCTAGGGCCACTAGAGGGCAGAGGAATGGAAAAGGTGCAGCCGTGCTGACCAATGGCCAATCGATAACAGTCAAAGCGGAAGGGTAAGAAAGGAGAAGTTTTGTCGCCAAATGACCATCAGAGGGAAATGGAAAGGGAGGTAATGCTGTATAATGGTATATAAGTGGTGAGGAATCGGCCCAGAAGAGAAAAGGACCTCTACGTATGTAATGATAGTAGCAGATGTTGAGGAGTGAGAAATGGGCTATTATAGAGGCAATCCTTGGACTTAAGACACAATTGGTTCCTGAAAATCGTGTCTTAAGTCAAAACGTCCTAACTCAGAACTGATTTTTCCCTACATGCAATGTTATGAAGGGGGGATCATTGTAAAGTCGAAACCAGCATCGTAAAGTCAAATTTATACTAAAATTTATAAACATCATAAGTGCCTTTCGTCTTAACTCAAATGTCATAAAGTCCAGGACTGCTTGTACTAAATAATGGCCAGCATGTGACAAGAGTCAAGAACTGGAAAGAGGCAGATTATAGCAGGAATAATCCACTACTAGAGGTGAGCAGAGTAAATGGGTATCATGCTGGGAAATGACCACTAGATTGCAGCAGAGTACAGGAAATGAGCAGGGGGTTGCAGAAATATTGACTAAAGACTAATAGATTTTAAAAAAAGAACAGGAGTACTTGTGGCACCTTAGAGACTAACAAATTTATTTGAGCATAAGCTTTCATGAGTTACAGCCCACTTCTTCAGATGCATAGAATAGAAAATATAGTGAGGATACAGAGAGCATGAAAAGGTGGGAGTTGTCTTACCAACTCTGAGAGGCCAATTAAGTAAGAGAAAAAACTTTTGAAGTGATAATCAAGATAGCCCAGTACAGACAGTTTGATAAGAAGTATGAGAATACTTACATAGGGAGATAGATTCAATGTTTG
>NW_027427271.1:0-1114 GCF_003597395.2 Chelonoidis abingdonii | reverse complement strand
GCCCGCAAGTAGCACATTCCTACAGCTAAGAGGTGCTCGCACGAGACGGGCACCCTCAGCCCTGTCACTGACGGCGCAGCAGCAACCGGGGGCGGGGCCTGCCTAGCCCGCGCGCGGCCACCTCCCTCCCGGCAGGTCCGGGGCGGCAGCGGCGCCTTCCGCCAGGCGGCGTTTGGTCGGGTCTCAGGGACTGAACGCCCCTACCGCGGGGGCGGGGCCTGCGCGCCCCACCCCGGGCGGGTCACGTGGTGGAGGTGTGGCCGCGTGGTCGGTCTCCTAGCAACGCGGGATGGCGGCGGGCGAGCAGCAGGGCCGCGAGTACCTGGAGCGCTACAAGATCCCGGAGCTGCTGCACAGCCTGAGCGCGCTGCTGCTCTACCACCGGCCCGGTACGGCGGCGCCCGCGGAGGAGGGGCTCGGAGTCCGCGGGAGGCTGACGGGGCGCTGAGCACCTGGCAGGAGACCGGAGAGATCGGGGCGGGGCGCCATAATGCCCCGCCCCCGCCGCTCCCGGGAACGCGTGATTGGGCTCAGCACCAGGCCAGCTCGACCCATGCACAGCCGGCTGCAGCGCCAAGCGCGGGCTTTGCGCGCCTACCGCGTGGGGAGAGGGGGTCGGGAGTGGCTGGGGGAGGGAATCTTTGGTGCCCCCCCACCCCCACCCGCGGTTAGTGCCTTGACGACAGGCCCGGATTTATGGCCATAAGGGCCGCCGAGGCGTGAGCGGCGCAACCTGCCTCTCGTGGCCTCGTCTCCTGCAGCTGGACAAAGCCACCGCGGCGGAGCGCTCGTGCCCCTCCTGATGCCTGCAGGTTGCTGCTATGGCCACTCGAGCTGATGCACCCGCTGCGTGTGTGGAAACCTCACGTGCTCTAATAGTCCTGCATCACGTCTTGCCCCACCCTGTTCAGTGCATCTGTTGCAGGCATGGGTGGCAAGTTTGTAGAACTTTTGGTGGTGCCCAGAACCCGCCCCCCCCAAACTCTACCCCCACCTGCCTAAGGCTCTGGGAGGGCAGTTGGGGGAGGAGGGAGGTGCACTCTCTGGGAGGGAGTTGGGCTAGGAGGGAGTGCAGGGGTGAGGGCTGTGGGGCTGAGGATGAGGGGTTCATGAT
>NW_027427270.1:0-5742 GCF_003597395.2 Chelonoidis abingdonii | reverse complement strand
ACATCCCATCACAGACCATTGCAGATAATCAAAGATCAGTTGCCAAAATTAAACTATCCTATCATACCATCCCTTCCATAAACTTATCAAGCATAGTCTTAAAGCCAGATATGTCTTTTGCCCCCACCAACCCCTTGGAAGGCTGTTCCAGAACTTCATTCCTCTAATGGTTAGAAACCTTCATCTAATTTCAAGTCTAAACTTCCTAATGTCCAGTCCTGGTTGTGTCCCAAAGCTCTGCTGTATCCTTCACTCCTGTTGGCCAAAAAAAACCTTCTGTTTTACTGGCTGGCTGAGCCACTGTGTATCCCAGGAAGAGGGGAGCAGGGCCGGATTCCACCACACTCCATGACACCCCCTAAGCCCTTCCGGGACCTCTGCAGCCTGGATGTAGGTATCTGTGCCCCCCACAAACCCCCTGAGCCTCCCAGAGACCCCTTCAGCCTAGACATAAGTGGAACCCTTCTGCCAGGCTGAACTGATAGCAGCAAGGACTGGGTTCAATACATAGGGGTCCCTTCCCTACAGCGTAACGCAAACCAGCTCGAGCCTCCACCCAGTGACATGGGAAAATTTTACATACGCATCCCAGGTACCTCAAAGAGGCAGTACTTCCCCTCTCACAAGCACAGAGTCTGGGTGCAGCAGAAAATGTTTAACAACCTGAGATAAACAACATAGCATTAAATTGGGAAAACACCTCAACTAGGCCGTGTCCTTTTCCCTGGGCTCTTGAGTCTCACAATCCCCAGATCATCTCAAGACTCCAAAGTCCAATACCTCAAATGTTTCAAGAGTCCAGCAACCCCAAAATCACCCACAGTCCTGCAGCCCCAGAGTTCAAGAGTCTATCTACAGGGTTTTTCCCTCTGCCAGCCTGGGTAGAAAGGGGCAACTTATGTGGTCCACCGCCGACTGCCCTGCCTCTCCATGGGATTCTGCTTCCACTTTCCCCACAAACTGCTCAGCTCAGTCCACCAGCCGACCAGTGATCTGCTCCAGCTGTCCCGAAAAACTGCACAGCTCACCTCACTCCGTAGGCCACTCCAACCATCTCACAAACTGCTCCTCTTTGTCAGCTGCTCTGCTCTGCAATACAGCTTCAGCCCTCCCCCCCCAGCTAGCACAGCTCTTTAGTGATTTCAGCTAATGAACATAGAACTTCAATTCTTAAGAGACTCAAAAGTGAGCTCTACTATTCAACTGTTAAAAGAAAAGAAGGTGTAAGTGGTGTTTCTGGCTTACCCAAGGAGCCCACTCCCTTGTCTAGTGAGTGCCATTGAATTGATGGTGAGAATCCCTGTCTCAAAGCAGTTTCACAGTTCCTCATCCACACAATCAGGGTGACAACCACTCCCAGATCCAGGCCCCACACAGAAGAAACTGGGATCCCACAGCTGCCAAAGCAACCATCCCAGGCTGCCGTGCCGGTGTCAGGTGGGGTGGGTGTGCCTATGCAAATATGATCACGCCCCGAAATTTTTTCCACAATCGCCATACTTCACCACCAAGAATGTAGGGTAGAGTTCATCCTGCTTCTGTTTACATAGGTATCTGTAACCCCCCACAATCCCTATTCGTCACCAACCCATCTTGTGGATAAAGGTATCTGTGCTCCCCAACCTTAAGCCGCCCAGGGAACCCTCCAACCATACCAGGTTCTGTCCCCTCACCAACTCCCTAAACCCCAGGGATCCCCCCACGTACAGCTGGACGTATGTATCTGTGCTCACCACAACCCTAAGCCGTCCAGGGACCTTCCAACCCGATGTAGAATATTTGTGTCCCCAATGAAGCCCTAATCCCACCAGAACGCCTCCAGCAGTGCGAGCTATCTGTGCCCCAGACCCTAAGCCCCCCAGGGATCACTTACAGGCTCTACATAGGCGTGATGTTCTGTGCATTACCGCTGCGTGCCACAGGTGTCACTGTTGCTCCATGCGGGAAAATGCTCTGTGCGTTACCCTGCGGGCCACCACGGCTGTCACTGTTGCTCTGTGCGTTACTGTGATGGGTAGGGACTGTCCTGTGTGGGGGAGGGGAGCGCGGGGTTGACTTTAGGACCGGACAACGTGCTCATCCTGTAACCTGGCTAGCAGGGGGAGGGGTCAGCACCTTTGCCCGGGAAGCGGACACAGAAAGGGGCCGGCTGGAGGGAGTTGGGTTAATTCAGTTTCCGGTTTTTGGCTGGTGTTGAATTCAGGGAATCGCCCAAACTGGGAACTAAGGTTTCCTGAACCCCAGAAGGACTCGTTGCGGGTCCTGCTTGTGCCTCCAAGCTCTGCCGTATCCTCGGCTCCTGTTGTCCAATAACCTTCTGTTTACTGCTGGGCTGAGAGTCACTGTGAGTCTCAGGAAGGGGTTGCAGGACTGGAGCTCGCCCCACACTCCATGACAAAGACCTAAGCCCTCCGGGACCTGCAGCCTGGACGTAGGTATCTGCGCCCCCCACCAACAACACGCGAAGTCCCCCCACGGCGACCCTCAGGCCTGGACGTAGTATTGTGCCCCCACAAACCCCCTAAGCCCCCCAGGGACCTTCAGCCAGGAACATTGGTATCTGTGCCCATATAGACTCCATACAGCTCCCGGGACACCTTCAAAGCACGATCTGAGATGAAGAAGGATCGGTGTCCAAGTTCAGTTTATACATTTCCAGCAGCCTTTCAGCCTGAGAAAACAATATGGGGGGGGGGGGGTTCGGGGGCCTTAACTCTCCTTCCAAACATCCTGGCATTGACAGGGTAATTTATCCATGAAACAGTTCAAGATACAGGTTACAACAACCTTCAAAGAGACAACATAGACCAATGAATACTATTTTCACTCAAGTTATGCTCTTAATTTAATATTCCTTTTTTGCTCTTGAATTAAAACTATAGCATAGACAAGACTTGTTTTGCTGAATCCCAAGACCTGAGAAGACATCTCCCCTTCTACCTCTAACACTGCAGACTTGCCTTTCAAGCTCTGTTCATATTACAATTCTTGCTAACCAGTTCTTAAGGTTCCCACCCAATGGGGCAGGTCAGTCGGTGAGGTGATTAATTAACTCTTTCTTGGCCTGTCTCCTTTCAAATGAGATATTATTTATATTGTAATGTCACAGGTCGCGGTGAGTCGACTGCTGCAGCTCTACACTGCCTGCGCCTCTCACCGAGCGAGTGCAGCAGTCGAGGGGAGAGCACTCGATGTGTTTGCTCCACTAAGACACGATATATTGACCCCCGCTGGATTCGATCGCTGCCCGCCCATTTGGCAAGGTGCTATAGACATATCCAGAGATCGGTGATCGGAGCTGGACCCTGGAGGGGGACACATTGCAAGGAACTCAGGGGTTAAGGTTGCCTCTATTGTCAACTGCGGGGCTGCTGTGGCTCAAGGAGGTGCTTGAGTGCCTGGCAGGCTAGCACCGCCAAGGGGGGCCCCCTGGGAGGCGGGAGAAAGTGAAGCGGCCAAACTTGCCGTGCTCGGGGTGCTCGGAGCAAGGGTGAGCTGGGTGTGAGCGGGGGCTGCCGCAGGGCAGAGCAGGGGACTTGCCACAAGAGGGATGCCTGCAGGGTGGAGGGGGGAGCTGCCACGGGTGGGGTGCCTCAGGGTGAGGCCACGGGGGGAGGGCGCAAGGTGGAAGTTTTCCGCTAGGGGTGAAACATCCTGCACTCGCCTGCCCCATGCCCTGCCGGATGCCAGCCCTGGCAACCCCCTGCCGGCAGCCAGCCTTGTCGCAGCCAGCCTGTCTCCAGCCAGCCCTGCACCTTCTGCCCTGCCCGCACCAGCCGACATCCTCCCTGCTGCCTGCAGCCAGCCACAGCCAGCCCGACACACCCTGCCCTGTCTCCAGTCAACTGTTCCGCCGCACCCCTGGTGGCCTGCCCAAAGGCCAGCCAGCCCCCCCACACCCCACCTGCACCGCTCTGCACCCCGTCTGCAGCCAGCCCCGCACCCTAACCCCCTGTCTCCACCAACACCTGATGCACCCCCCTGCCTAAGCCAGCCAGCCCCGCACCTTGCCCTGCCTGCAGACAGACCCTAACCTCCAGCAACCCCATGTCCATGTGCCCTGCAGTTCCCAGGGCAGTAGACCCTGCACATCTGCTTCAATGAGGGGGGCAGGGAGCAGCTGGGAACCCAACCTGTGCACACCCTAGGTAACAGAACAGCAAGGTGAAAAAATTCGGGCAGGGGGTAGGGGGTAATAGGAATCCTAGTATAAGAATAAGACCCCACAATTGGACTGTCCCTATAAAATCGGGATATCTGTCACACCTAGCACACCCCAGACTCCTGAGTTCCATTGTGGTTTCCTATTGGTTCCACTACTGGTTTGTTTTCCTTTTCCTGGGGAACTTTGGGCAAGTTGCTCCCCCCTCTAAGGCTCCTGTCCCCATGCAGTCAAAATGGGGATTATACCTTCCCACTATTGGAAAGTGGCTGGGAGATCCCCCAGCAAAACAGCTGCTCTGACAGTGCTAAGCAGCATCTGACCATGTCAAGGTCGGAGCTCACTGCCGTAGAGTGTTTTGACTCTGGGGTTTCACCTTACAAGCCAGTTTAGAGGAGATGGGCCCAAGCTTATGGAGTTTGGCTCAAGAAGAACCAATCTCCAATTTGTTAAGGCGTTTTGAATTCCAGTCCCTATGCTCCTGAAGGCTTGTGTCACTTGCAATTTAGAAGCATGGTCTCCACTGCTTTTCCAAATTATTCATGAAAATTGAATAGTACCAGACCCCAGACTGATCCCTGAGGAACACACTAGGTACAGCCTCTCCATTGGACAGCCAAACCTGGAGAAGGGCTCCTGAGTCTGGGCTTCAACCAGCTCTGCACTCGCATTACGCTGATTGCAGCTGAACTGCATTCCCTTGTTCATTGTGAGAAGTGTACTGTGGGACGTGGTAAAAAGCCTTAGTAACCGGCCAAGCCTAAGATCCCAGCTCACTGTTTACCCACCTCCACAGCCCCGGAACCCTGCAAAGAAGGAATGAGGATCGTTTGAAAGTTCATTGTTTCCTGACAAATCCATGCTCACTAGTCCTAAAGAACCAAATATCCTGTAGGTGCTGCTGACAAACTGATTGCTTAAGAATGGTATTGGCAGGATCTCTCCAGCGATGGAAAGAGGCGAGCTAGCGTAAGTCCCAGGGGTCTGTTTGTTCCCCTTTTAGAGACAGTCGTCTTGTCTATGGATGGGAAGAATGTTCTTTTTTCAGAGATCACAGATGAAACTGAGGCACAACACCTGGATTGTTAAGGCACAAAAATGGAGGCAGAACCTTCTTCTCTCCTTCTGGGGCAAACGAACCCAGGGTAGTAAATAGACAGGGACTCACACCCTGATGGGCCTTTAAAAAGGGCAGTGGGGTTAAAAAGTTTGGCCCTGAACCATTTCTTGTTTCCAACAGACTAGACATTTTAGCAAAACTTTAGATCCTTGGTGCTAAAACACCGTGAATCCCCTTTCTCCTTCACAGAGGGCTTAACCGCCCCTTATCTCACTCAGGCTCACACTGCCCAGAATTCAAGAACGTCCCTGTTCCCATGGGGGCAGATGGGGAGGAACCTGAGGTCAGAGAAGGAAGTGACTTACCCAAGGGCCCTACACAGCAAGTGTGGCAGAGCCAAAAAAGAAGCCACCAGCCCTGACCCTTTCTAACAGGACAAAACCATGCCCTCCAGGCAGGAAATAAAAGCTCAGGAATCAAGATGGTGGGGAATTTCATGAAACCATTTTCCTGCAGAAAA
>NW_027427269.1:0-2534 GCF_003597395.2 Chelonoidis abingdonii | reverse complement strand
GGCTCTGGGAGGGGAGTGGGGGCTGGTGGTTAGAGCAGAGGGGGCTGGGAGCCAGGACTCCTGGGTTCTCTCCCCACTGCTAGGAGGGGAGTGGGGCCTGACCTGTTTATGGACGTGGATGTCAGACTGATCGGGGGGGCCACCTGTCGTGTACCAGCCCAGGAACTCCATATCCTTGAAGACCTGTTTGACTGGGTGGTGGGGACAAAGAGGAGCACGGTTGGGGGGGTGGGGGGGCAGATCCCAGCCCCCCCCCAAGTCAGGACTCCTGTTTGATCCTCCGCCGGCCGGGGACTCTCGCCCAGTTTCCCTGCGGCGTGTTCGGCTGGATGCGCCTGGACTGGACCCCCCCCCGCCCCGAGAGGGCTGAAGGGTGACCCCCCCCGGCCAGGGAGCTGCGCCCCCTTTCTAAGCTGCCTGCTCCGGGTTTAGCGTCCACCGGCCCTTGTTCTGCTCATGGTCAGAGCCCGGGACCCTCTCCCCACCCACAGAGGCGCTTCCGTCCCGTCCCCGAACGCCGGCCGGGGGGTAAGCGTCTCCTCGGTGAATGCCCTGAAGCAGCTCCGTCCTGCCCCGCGCACACAGGTAAAATCCCCGGTTCCCCGCCGGCCCCCTGCCCCAGCGCCGCACTGGGGGCCCCCCACGCCGAAGCCAGGGGCTGAGAGCCCCCCCGACTCACACTGCTCCTCCTTGGTATAGTAGTATTCCTTGTCGATGAGCACGGTCTCCTCCACCGCGTGCGCCAGCAGCTCGAAGGAGTTCATCACCTCGATGTTCCGGCCCTCCTGCCGCCCGATCAGCGCCCCGATCACTGCAGCCACGGGCAGGGGCGTTACGGGGGGCAGGAGCCATGGGCCCGTCCCAGCCTGGCCGCTCGGTGGGTGTGGGGGGACATGACTGCTTCCAACGCAGCCTTAGCCGCAGAGACCCCCACAGCCCCCGGCAGGGCCAGAGCCTGGGGGGACTCCCAAGAGCGGACGGGAAGGGAACGGGGACAGGTCAGCAGAGCAGCGCTGGGATGGGACCCAGCCAGGTGACGAGAAGCGGGGACACTGCTGGGCCCGGGGCTGGCAGCGGCCGGAGGAGGGGGGATGCCGGGAGGTCTGGCCCGGGTATGATGGGTCCCTGGGCTGGAGGCTGCTGCGGCAGGGGGGCCCCTGGGCTGGTGGTGGCCAGAGGAACTGACCCCTACGCACGAGACTACGGCGCAGGCCCTTCCCCTCCCTCGGGGTCCACGGCCGCGCACCCCCTCATGGAACTGCCGCCACGCGCAGCCCCCTCCCCCTCCCTGAGACCCAACGCCCGCGAATCGGCCACTAGACGCGCCCGCAGATCCGCCCCCCCTTCTCGGCCACTCCCCGCCCCAGGGCTCCACCCTTCAGGAGAGAATCTCATCCCAATTAGAAGAGCCGCCCAGGTCCATCATCTGGCCAGCTATTTCTGCAGTACTTTCCAGTTCTGCGCCTGCAATACATAGCTGGTCTCCAAAGCGTTCACCCTGGAGGACAGCATCCGCAGATGTGTCTAGGGAGAGACCCATCACCCCGCCTGCGCGAGATGGGGACTGTGGCCCCTCCCGGGGCCCCTCCCCCCGGCTGCCCCCCCCCGAGGGTTCTCACCGTGGGGCTGCTCCCCCCCGCAGAGCTCCCCACCTCATGGCCGGGCGGTGACCGGCAGGCGTCTCCGTGCCCTTGCCCCGCTTGGTGATTCTCAACATCTCCGACCATGATTCCGCATGTCCGCTTCGCAGAGGGGCACACGCTGCAAGGCTTGGTACCGCCGGTGCGGCGGTAAGTATTTTTTTGCCCAGATTCTGAATCTGGAAGTGTGTGGAAGAGGTTACTGAATAATCGCCCTCTGTGGGCTTTCCATACTTTAGAGGGTTCCACATGGGTAGATCTATTTAGTCTTTTTATCGTGTTTTTATGTAGTGGTTGCGCTGAGCGGTGGCCTCTCCTCTGCGCCGGCGCCGTGGCGCCTTCGTACGCCATACCTCCTGGGGCTCCCGCCCGTCCCTACCCGCCGCCTGGCTCCCGGTGGCCCCTCATACGCAGACCTCCTGGTGGTCCCGCCGGCCCGGGGTCCTCCCCCTCACCCCGCCGCCGCCCCAGGTCCCCCCCCACCCGCCGCCAGCCTGGGGCCCCTCATACGCCAGACCTCCGGGGTCCCCCTGCCGCTCGCCCCGGTCACCCGCCCCACCCGCCGCCGGGCCCCGGGGCCTCCTCATATTGCCAGACCTCCTGGGGTCCACCGTCCGCCGGCCCCGGGTCCCCCCCGCCCCACCCGCCGCCGGCCCGGGCCCCTCCATACGCCAGACCTCTGGGGTCCACCGCCGCCCGGCCCGGGTCCCCCCGCCCACCTGCCGCGGCCGCGGTGCCCCTCATAGCCGACCTCCCGGCATCTCCCCCGCCTCACCCACCGCTCGGCCCCTGGGGCCCCTCATTACGCCAGACTCCCATCTCCCCCACCCCACCCTTCACCGCCAGCCCCGGGGCCCCTCATACCCGGGCCATACCTCCCCGGCATCCCCCCTA
>NW_027427268.1:0-1241 GCF_003597395.2 Chelonoidis abingdonii | reverse complement strand
AGCAAGAAAGGCCGGAGAAGTCACATCTCTGAGTTGATCATTGCTGTGCTGAGAGGCTGGGGAAGTGGACCTGGTTCCAAAAATGAGACAGTCCCAGAAATCTTCCTCTGATATAATAGCTGACACATGAGGTAAGGCGGCTCTAGGATGAAAGAGTCTCTGAAATCTCCCTCTGCCTTCCTGGCAGGATGAGGGGACCTGACTCTTTGGAGATTTAGGGAGTCTGCCACAAGCGGAATCATTAAGAAATCCCTGGAGTGGTTTGGTTCGGTTACATGTTTATTTTAGTTATCCAAACTCAGCCTGCTCTGGAGTTCCCCTGCTGGGCATGGTGGACACAAAGCAGGGATGCAGGGAAAGAAATGGACATTTAAGTGGCCCCAGTTTGAAGGAATTCCATTGTGTTTTATTGCTGGCACTGAGAGAGAAATGTGATCCAAGGTTAGAGCAGGAGGAAAGGAGTCAATCCTACTGGGTCCTAGGCTAGTTCCAGAAGGGCATAGAGTTAAGCTCCTTGGGGCTGAGATGGTCCTTTTTGTTCTGTGTTTGTACATCACCTTGCACAACGGAATCCTGGTCTAGGATTGGGGCTCATACTCACTAAAGCACCAACGTAACAAAACAACAACAAAAATCATGAGTGGCTATAAAAGGGAAAATATTCAGATCCATCAGACTCTTTTGACATCCCACCCTCTGCTCACTGAGGACAGCTGCTAGGCTCTATTGTACAACTTTCTGAAATGTGCTTGTAAAATTACTTTATCCGGGCCATTTGGACACTGCATCGGTTTAAAAATTAAACTTTAATTCCCTACCTGCGTGTTCTGTGAGCTCAGCCTGGGACCTGAGTGTGAAGCTGTGTCTCAACTTCTCTGTCATCATCAACTTCTCTGTCATCATCACCAGCAACAAATGCTCTATAGGCAATACCAAGCTTTAAGCTGTGCAGCCCCCTCTCCTTCACACCCTGCCTACATGTACCCCTGTGCACTCCTGCTGTTTTCTGTCATTTCGCAAAGGAGTCATTGATGAAAAATCAGTTCACAATTCTGTTGCCAATATGCCAGCCAGGAAAAGCCACCAGCCAGTTTCCCAGATCTGTGCTGACTTTGAAGGGCCGACAGGAGTAACAGTATTTACAATTTATTTATTTCTATTTGTTGCTGAAAATCTTACTCAGCTACACATGGTTAGTAGATCTGTGTGTTGAGTAAGAAGAGGCCATTTTTACTGAATCA
>NW_027427267.1:0-2401 GCF_003597395.2 Chelonoidis abingdonii | reverse complement strand
AAGACGAGTATCAGCTTGACAAAAATCCTGCTGGCATGATTAGTTGGGAATTGTTTTCGCTTGAGTAGGCGTGACAGATGACCTTATCCTTCAATCCTGATATTCATGATTCTATAATTTTAAATTATTGACTTAATATACCTTCCATTCAAATATGTGATCATAATACAATGTTAAATGAAACTAAACAGACAACATTTAAAGTAGAAATAGGAACAATATTCAAGTTCATAGAATGAACATTTCAATACCTGAAAATGAAAACATTTTGTGGAAGGTTATTTGTGTCTTACTCTGATTCGGGAATAGAAACATATCCAAATTTCCCTGAAGGTTTATACAAATTTGACCAAGTTTTCCTAATAAAGATATGGATACAGATCAGTCCTGGATGACCAGCACTGAAGAAACCCCATGTGCATAGTGCGGACAGACACAAGACAGAAAGACAGTCCCTGCCCAGACTTTGTTCATAACTTTTGGAACATTCCTGCCCAGTTGTGAGTTGATAGCTAGTAACAGCAGCCTCAGAGGCATGTGGTTTTACATGGTTTTTTACTTTATTCCTATTGTTTAAAATCCTGCTATGCACTTATTTCAGGATCATAGAATGTAGGCTGAAGGAAACATGATTGTTCATCTAGTCCATCCTCCTCACTGAGCTGGACGGTATCAGTTAAAAATCTACATTATCCCTGATGTATGTGAAACTCTTAAAACTCAGTACAGGGCTCCACAAACTCCTGGAACCTGTTCAGGAGTTCGATTACACTAGAGTTAGAATGTTTATGTAGTTGTTTGTCTCTTTGTTGTTTCTTAAAATAATTCCTGATGTTTACGTAGAAGATTGAAGTACGTCACGCACCCAGAGCCAGCTAGGCATGTCTTGTTGACTGCATAGTCAAATTTTAATAATGAATTAATGAATGAACCTGAATTCAATGATAAGGATGATTTCAAAAAGTACCTAACTAACTTAGACACAACATCAGACATTGATCAAATGATCTTATTGCTTCCTAAAGCACTTAATCCTCTCAGCAATTACAACTCCAAAGCCATGAATTCTGGAGTGGTACATAATTTTCTATTCCTTTGAAATCTCCCCACACGACACAATTGCCAACCCTTTAAGACGCGTTGAAATTCTCAATCCAATAAATAAATATAGAATCCAAGTATAGAAAACACTGATATACTAATAGGAATAACTACTTGAAAATTGAATGTTCCCCACTGTGATTTCCAAAAGAGACTGTGGGAGTTAGATCCCCAAATCCCACTGGAATTCAATGCAAATTGGGCTTCCTAATTTCCCTAGGCTTCTTAGAAAATTCCAGCTCTACTGAGAGGGCAGTAGCTTAGACATAGGAGACCTGACTTCTATTATTTTACTTCCCATTCTCAACCTTTATGACCTTAGAAAAGCCATTTCCTGTCTCGATGACTCAGTCTCCTTTTCTGTAAAATGGGTATGTTGATGCTCACTAAACTTTTGCAAAGTGTGTTTAGATCTATGGATGGGATGCACTAGCTATACAAAAGTTAACCATGTTTCAGGAGGAGCTAATTGGGTTGAAGAAAGGATGAGATGGTGGCTAAGGGCGAGAAAAGTGGGTTACATGTGATTGAATGTCATGAGTGAGGTGGAAATAGGGATGAGGGTACAGAAGGAAGGTGGTGGGAGAGAAAAGCTGGGTAGATTAAAGCAGCTGGGAAGAGAGCTCTGAGACTGGGATGAGACCTAGAGAGTTGAGTGGCTGGAAACATTCCAAGCAGGTCTATAATATATTGCATTCGAATAACAGGGTGGATCTGCAATATCTATCCATCTATCTATCTATTTATCTATCAGCATGGTCTGAATGAGCTCTACCCTGGCAGCTAGTGATAAGCTGTGGGGGAAAGGCTTCAGGACATAAACACACCTGACCTGCTGAGGTATCCTGCCCAAGTGACCAATTTTGTCTGGTACTGGGTTACAAATCACTTTAATATTGAATGCAAGTGTCATGAAATGTTGTTATCGTGATTGTATGAGTAAAAGGCAGCAGAACTGTGCTTAGCCTGCCCTTATTGCGGGGGTCAAGCCCAAATGAACTGAACTGCACTCGCTAAGCAGGGGTTCCGATGCCAGATCCCAGTGGACAGAGAATGTGGGAGGGGGACAGGTGGCTCTGCCTAGAGGATTGGACTCTGTCTAAGAGTCATAGGCACCATTTGACCTGCCCCTCTGCCCTGTTTAAATGTAGAGCTGATTAGGCTCAGTTGAGAGCGTTTTGTTTTGGTAAGTGATCACTAGAGCTAAATCTGATAATCAGGTCTAAGTTCTCAGCCTTAGGGCTGTTCGGGGACAGTGTTTGGGGGAGGAGACGGCCCAGTCTGTACTAGCAGGGAAGTT
>NW_027427266.1:0-1718 GCF_003597395.2 Chelonoidis abingdonii | reverse complement strand
TTTGGTAGGGAAAGGGGTAACGCCTCTCTCCAAACAGCCAATAAGCCTCATCACTGCTGCCAGTATTGATAAGTGGATTGGGATGTACTCTCCACAGGAATGCTGCTGAACTTTGTTGGCAGTGACTCCCTGGAGGGTGAGGTGGATAAGCCTACAGGAATAGAATTGGAAGTGCTCCTAGTATAAACATTTCACTAATTTGTTTATGTACCAGATTTCTTTAGTGCCTTTGTATGCGATAGTACCATGTTTACTTTCGGAGCTTTGTCATATAATTGCAGTCTTGCCACCATGCTTGAGACTGACTGTCCAGGTTTTTATGCTACACCCATTGCTCTAGTCTCTGAACGCATGGTCAAGAGTGATTAATAGTGTACATAGTGACAGTATTATGCAAGTTCCATTATGTAAATATCTGTGCCTGCGCCTGGTGGTATTTGCATACAAAACTCATTGATGACACTGGGCCTGACTTTAGCACTTCCCTGAGTAGCTCAGGCTATGACTTCACCAAATCTCACCATCAAAATAGTATCAGACGTGAGCAGTGCTTGAAAAGGAGGCTACCAAAGAAATCTCTAGCTGCTGCAGAAGGTGGCAGTTGTGATGATGAAAGTAGCAGTCCTCTTTCCTCTAACCCATTAGTGAATCGGTGCATGAGTGGGTTCTGTTTGAGGTGCCAGAGAATAAAAACTTGGGCATGTGTGTCTAATTGTTAGCTACATCATCCTGGGTCTCATGGATCAGTTACTTGAGTTGCAAACTTGAACTGTATTATTGGGGGGGAAAAATGGTTTCATGAACTGAGACAAACCTAAAAAGTCTAATCCTTAAACCACAAGAAAAGTAGCACTGTCATTTTTAGGGGGTATCAAAATAACCATTTCTCTTTTGACCTGCTGGAGTGGTTGAGCAGACTGCAAACTTTCCATTGCACCCAGAAGTATAGGAAATTTGATTAACAGTCATTGCACTGTAGCTCACACAGTTCCTTTTTAAACATATGCATTTGACCTTGGATACTTGTACATAGCAGGCATCAAAACACAGTAATCTTCAAACAGAGAAAGCATTTTCAAAGGTATTTATGTACATGATATTTTCTGTGGCAGGTATGTGATAACATGCTGAAAATCATTTGTATCACTGTCAGATGAGAATCTTATTAAATGTGTATGGATCAATTGTTAAAAACCCAGAAATTGTCCATGGGGTTGTCTACCAGAGGTCAACCAGAAAAAAATTATCTAAAGGTGTAAATTTTAAATGGATTAGTTTAGTAGTAGTAAATCTTTGGGTGGACGCTGTTATTCAGAATTAAAGTGGTTTTAATGTGATTTATCTTAATTCATTTTGGAAGTGAATTAAACTAAACATATTAAAGCCAATTTAATTCTGAATGCGGATGTTCACAGTGAGGTTTAACTAATCCACTTCAGATATACTTTGTTAATTAGGATTCATTTTCCTGGATAGCCCTGTGTAAACAAGCCCTAAGTACAGCTTCAGTTTTGTACATACAGCATTAAGTGTAGCTATTGCATAGTTGGTTAAAAAATATCCTTTTCAGATCACATATGTAGTATTAGGTGAATAGGATTTAACTATCACAAGGTGTCTTCAACTTAGGTGTCCTCTTAGCTGCAGTAGGCTAGGGACTATACTCGCTTTGTAGGCAGAAATTCATAGAATATCAGGGTTGGAAGGGACCTCAGGAG
>NW_027427265.1:0-3175 GCF_003597395.2 Chelonoidis abingdonii | reverse complement strand
AACCTCCGCCCCATCCAACCACCCCCTGCTCCCTGTCTCCTGACTGCCCCCGGGTCCTCCTGACTCTTATCCAATCCCCCCACTCTCTGCCCCCTTACCATGCTGCTCAGAGCACCAGGACTGGCAGCCATAAGTAATACACTGTAAGTAGCACATTCCTATGGGGAGCAATTTAATACACTACACCTGTGGCTCTCACAGCCATGCTGCCCATCAGGAGCTTGCAGCTCCGCTACCCAGAGTACTAGCGGCATGGTGAGTTGAGGCTATATGGGAGGGGCTGGGGGCTAGCCTCCCCAGCTGGGAGCTCAAGGGCCAGGCAGGATGGTCCTGCGGGTCCTAGTTTGCCCACCTCTGTCCTACAGCCTGGGTGAGTATCCTAACCAGCAGCCTATAGAGTCATTCCCAGTCTCTCATTGGCCCAATGGCTATATATTGTCATTATAAATGACTATGAATTGCCACTGTGAATGACAATAGTGAATAGTCATTGGGCAGAGACAGTGAACGTGAATGGCTTTATAGTCTGCTCGTTAGGGTACTTGCTGCCAATGGAGGAGATTCAAAATTAAAAACATTCTCCAGTGAGTATTTAATTATTTACTCAAAGTGGAAGAACTTCAAAGGGGAGGTTGAGAAAACACTGCAGCAGAGCATTGCATAGCCCAGGAGCAAAGCTACTTTCCTATAATATGGAAAAGCAAGTTCAAGTACTTTCAGAATTGGGAATTGTACATGGGCCTCCCACATCCCAGGGAAGTATACTAACCACTGAACTACAGCTAATAAAGTTGGGCTGATGCCACCTACCACTTGTGAATCTAGTACTCCTTTGCTTTTGTCAAAATGTCTGAAATTTAAATATATATATATTTTAACAAACAGTACCTTTTGTTTTAACCTGACAAAAAAATTCAAGTTTTTGAGTCACTGAATATCTTTGTGTCATCTTTGGTTTGACCTGAAACAAAACTGCTTAGATTTTTTAGAATTGCTAGTGAACCTAAAAATACATTCTTTGCCCAGATCCAGTTATGTTGCCCGTATTTGGAACGGTGCATCTACTATTGGAATACTAGGTCCAACTCTGGTATCCAAAATTCAAGAAGGGCATTGATGAATTGGTGAGAATTTAGAGAAAAGCCACAAGACAGTTTAAAGGATTGGAAAACATGCCTTAGAGAGAGAGACTCAAGGAGCTCAAGCTGTTTAATTTAACAAAGAGACAGTTCAGGGGTGACTTGAACACTGTCTAAATACCTATATGGAGAACAGAAATTTGATAATAGAGGGCTCTTCAATCTAGCAGAGAATGGTAATAACAAGCTCCAATGGTTGGAAGGTAAAGCTAGACAAACTCAGACTAGAAATAAGACACACGTTTTTAACAGTGAGGGTAATTAAACATTGGAACAACTTACCAAGTGTTGTGATGGATTCTCCATAAATAGACATTTTAAAATCATGATTGGATACTTTCCTAAAAGATCTGCTCTTGTTCAAAGAAGAGGCTATTCAGGGAAGTCAAATGGTCTGTGTCAGAGATATTCAGTTGGCGGACAATGGGCCAAATCTGGACCACCAGATACTTTTGAATGGACCACAAAATATTTTTATTTACCTATTATTATTGCCATGTGACAATAAAAATAACATGTTTCTCTGGACTATAGACTTTACCTTGATCAAGAAATGTGGACCTTGACAACAACAAATTGACTAGCCCCAGATTATTTGATCACAATGATGCCTTCTGTTTTTATAACTTATTTTGGACTTAAACTAGTACAATTCTACTCTTCAAAATGACATTATTATTAATAAAAATACATTTTAAGCAGAAGGATGGAAAAGGCTGCAAGACAATGGATTCTATTCTTTTGAACACTGTTGGCAAAGTTCCTAGTTCTACCATTTACAGTTAATTAGGAGCAGACACGGCAGTACTAGTAAACCCCACTTCACTGTGAGCATTAGTTGCTGGTTTGACATGCTACAGCTCATCACTGCAACAATTACTTTTCCATCTCTGACTAATAGTTTTAATTTAGATTTGCTGCATTTTGTACACCATTTCTCTGGACATGTCATTACTCTGGACAAATGGCGTCTCCTCTACTTGTCTAAGAGAGTTTAATATTAGCCTGACAGATATCCAGCCAACAATGGTGTGTGTGGGGGGGAATCATTGCCTTGTAAGGAAAGAACAGTCAGAGACTTTCTCACTATATTGGACAGAATCTCCACTATAACAATTTAGCCCTCCTTAGAGTCAGCCAGTTTAGCATAGCAAAGTTATACCAAATTAATTTATTTTGAACAGAAATCTAAATTGTTTTAAAATGAAAATTCCACACAGAAGAGCTCCAGATGTCTCATGCTCCACTGAAGTTGCCTCATGTTAAAGTATTGTATTGGGTGTCAGTCTTTTAATTCTAGTCTGGTTTAATCTACTTAGATTTCTGCACACCAGATACTGTAATTTTACATCTGATTTCAATGGGGTAGAACTAGATACTCCCTTGGGTAGTATCTTGGAGAAACTGCCAAGGTTGTCATCGTGGAGACAGTAAACCTTCTCTCATGTGCAATTAGGGAATGACCTGGCTGCTGACTGACTAACCCTGTGAGTTATGCTTCACTGAGGAGTAACTTATCAAATGTCATTTTGGAGTCAGAGAACCAGAATTCCTTAATTCTCTTTAGGCTGAGTAGCTGCTTCAAGGAAATTTGTTCCCCTCAGTAAGAAGTCTGCTGACAATCACAGGCAAGAAAAGTAATTGGGTTGCATGAGGGTCCTAATGTCATGTTCAGTTTTTGAGTAGGAATACACTTGCCCAATTAACGAAGCTGCTGGTGTAAGGTGGTTGCAACATATGAGTAACCAGTGACAGAGAACCAACACACTCTACGGGTATGTCTAAACTATGGGATTATTCCGATTTTACAGAAACCAGTTTTTGGAAACAGATTGTATAAAATCAAGGGCCCGTGACCACACTAAGCACATTAATTCAGCGGTGTGCGTCCATGTACCGAGGCTAGCGTCAATTTCTGGAACATAGCAGTGTGGGTAGCTATCTCGTAGCTATCCCATAGTTCCCGCAGTCTCCTCCGCCCATTGGAATTGTGGGTTGAGATCCCAATGCATGATGGGGCAAAAACAGTGTCACGG
>NW_027427264.1:0-10694 GCF_003597395.2 Chelonoidis abingdonii | reverse complement strand
ATCTTCAATGGTCTAAAAATCAAAAAAGAGTCCTACAAGAAGTGGAAACTAGGTCAAATTACAAAGGATGAATATAAACAGTCATAAACAGATGTTTAAGGGTTAATGCCTCTTTTACCTGAAAAGGGTGAAGAAGTTAACCTAGCCCGGCTAACACCTGACCAGAGGAACCAATGAGGGAACAAGATGTTTCAAAAGGAAGGAGGGAAGTTTCCTTTGTTTAGGGTCAGTTTCAGTTTCAGCCGGAGTCAAAAAGATCAAGGAACCAGACTCTTATCAGAGCAGTAAGTTTTAGAATGGAATAAATAGGTTTATGTTTATTTTCTTTTGTAACTCGTCTTTGTGCAAGTAGGAGAATAGTCAGATTTGGGTATTCCTGTGTGTATTAAGATTTTTGCCCCGGGGAACTTCCTGTGTTTTAAATCTATTGTCAGTGAGATCAGCTTGTATACTGTCTCCCAGAGGTTTTTTTTTTCTTTTACCTTTCTTTTCTGTAATTAAAAGCCTTTTTTTAAAGAACCTGATTGATTTTTCCTTCTTTTAAGATCCAAGGGGATTGGATCTGGACTCACCAGGGAATTGGTGGAAAAGTCTCTCAAAGCTAGCCAGAGAGGGGAAGGTTTTTTGGAGGGAAGACAGAGTTTTCCAAATAACTCAGACATCTGGATGGTGGCAGCAAAACCAGATCTAAGCTGGTAATTAAGCTTAGATGTGTTCATGTAGGTCGCCACATCTGAACCCTAAAGTTCAGAGTGGGGGTGAAACCTATGACAGATCCCTTGGACAGAGCTGGCACCGCAAAAGGGGGCAGTTGCTCCAAAGAAGAAAGGAGAACGACCTCACTTCATGGAGCCACCAGAAGTTGCCTTGGGGTGAGCAGACAACCTTCATGCTACTTTACCCAAAAGGGAGACCTTGAGACATTTGCAGTGAGGTGGTAAGAAGTGACCCAGGGAAGGCCGCCTCTTACACCCTGAGACTCCACTATTCAATACTGTCATGTCAGGAAAAATAGCTCCTGTTTCCTCCCACTGCTCAACGGAACTCACATGAGAGTCTTAACAGACAACACAGCATGTACATATAACATAATTCAACCGGGAGGAGACAGGTCACCCTCCCTCCCCACAGAAGCACTACAATTATAAAACTGGGGCATTTCCAACAACATCACACTATCGACGGCCTACCTTTTGGGGCACAAAACCTGATAGGAGACACGCTGAATTGCAAGTTCCCACAGCCCCAGAACTCGCTGCTTTTGTCACTGAATAGGAACTATTTCTGCTACATCATCAACAATGAAATAACATCAGACTCTAGCAGATAGCAGCTGGCTTAGGAAAGTGTGTGTCTGGGCAAAGTCAGCCGCAGCTACCCCAGAACCAGGTTGGGTGCTTTCTGATCACAGTGCTCTGGTACCAGCTATACCACACAGTGATAGTGTATACGTTTGTGTCTCAATGAGTATTGAAGAAGAGACACCAAAAAGCTAGGTGAGCTGTCCCAGTAGCAGTCTGCATAGACTAGGCCAAGGTCTCTGCTCAGAAATTGGGAAAGCAGCTGGGCAGGGACCCAGTCTGTGCAAGCAGAATAGACCTTGGGGAGGGGTTGATCTATGAAGGGAAGCCAGAGGAAAGGCTGCATAGGAAGAGTGCCAGAGAAAGAGGGGATAAGAGCTGGGGTGCAAGTGTCTAAAGGTAGACAGCCCAAGTGTATATCATCCGACGGGGAAGACCTGTGGTATACGGATGAGTCCTGGCTGTGCTGCTACTGTGGCAGGTGGGGAAGGACTATCTGAATGCCAGAAGGGCTGAAAGCCCCACAGCCCAGGGTGGCGGAGAAGCTACAGCAAGTGTCAGCCATGACAAGGACTATCCAGAGATGGGAGCAGCATCCCAGCTAGGATGAGGAGAAAAGGCCCATAGGCAGCGATGGCCAATGACATCCCATCCCCTCTGCATTCACCACTCACATTGATGTGTCTATGGCCAGACACCACACAGCCTCTGGGACCGGAGTCTGCTGAGTCAGCAGGCCTCAGTGGCTGGGTCATATCCAGCACTGGGAAACGGGCCCTGTGTTATGACCACATGTGCTTCCTACTCAGGAACTGGGGATGTGCCACTGAGGAGACACAAAAGATCTTATAGGATCATCAAAGGCCCATCTAACCCCTGCACTGGGCAATAACCAAGGACATCAGTTCCTGAGGGGACTCCTACCCCACCTCAGTGACACTGGGAAACTCCCTGGCTGGCTACCTAGAGAAGCCCCCAGGACATCCTGCTGCATTCTCTGGCCCAGAGCTGATTCGCATCACCATCTGGTACCTCATGGATCTGTGGGGTACTGATTGACTGCGTGTTTGAGCACCAGCTCCTGCTGAAAGCCTTGGTCACTGGACTGGAAAATATGGCTACGCAGCTGGCTACCCTGACTCAGGCAGATACGGGCAGCCTGAGTCATGGCTTACCATGGCTGTAGAGGAGCTGGAGTGAGCTGTTACCAATGGCCCTGAGTACTGAGAGAAGCCCATCCCCCCAACGCAGTGGCCACCTCAGTCCAGCAGGGCCCCTGGCTGTGGTGGGAATGCAGACCCACGGTGATGAGGACCATTTTGGTGAGATGCCATCCCCCATGGCCGCACATGGTTCTGGTCTTCACACCCCTCACCTCCCTTGGTGCCAGACACTACCCCTTGTACATCGCATTCAGTCTCATAGTGCCCAGAGGTCAGAATCCCATGGCAGAATTTCTTGTTCACCACGTCTCCCAAGAGAAATCACCTCAACAGGTCATTTGCTTCAGTCTCTAGTGTGAGCTCAGCTCAGGGCACTTGGAATCCCAGCTCTGAGTCCATGACGTGGTGGCCATTGTGGGCCATTGTGGGGTTAACACACGGATGGCTCTTGTGAACACCACTCATCTGTGGCACTGTGGTACATCACCCATGGCACAGTCTATGTGCCAGCATTCCCTCCATGCCCATATACAGCACCAAACTGGGACCCACTTGTCTTGTCACCCTACTTAAAATAAAACATCAGTAGAGATACTGAAGGAGAGCACGCAGTCTGGTAAGATTACCATCCCCCTAAAGAGATGAGCAGGGGTGGGAGGGATTAGATGGGTCATGCTGACTGCTCTGGGAAAGCAATGATTGAGGTAGGTTTCCCCCCACACAAACACATTATTAAAACATTCAGGGTTTTGTTCTTTAGGTGGTGGCTGGGTTGGGAGCCACTGTGCACAGAAGGATCAGTTGTTTCTTTGCTTCTCTGTGTTCTCCACTAGGTTGGGCTGACATAGAGATTAGATTTTATTTTTTTTTGGCCCAGACTTTGAGCTGAATGAAAAAATCACTTCAATCCCAGGCCCTTGTTAGGCTGAGTTGCAGGTAAATCGTTGTTGTATAAGTAAAGTTGTGCTACAATTCCAAAATAGGAACAGTACCAGGAGGAGCTCGGCCCACAGTCGCCCCCACCCATTTATCTCCGGCAGAAGTCTCTCAATAACCATTTCTGTGCAGGAAGGGCAAAATCCTAAATGCTCAAAAGGGACACGCAAACATCACTAGACTATCCCACATGGAATTTGATCTTCTTTCACATAGCTTCAGAAGGTAGTAATGACTACAAATTTATATCTAGAGTTGATAGCCAACTTACTACCCCAGAGCTGGCATAAAGATGAATCATACAGAGCACGTTTTTACTATTGTGTCTATATGCTTCCATATCACTCAGTAAATGACATTTTCTATGGAGAGGGTCTCCTAGTCTCTGAACCAAAGCCCCGCGGTGCTGAACCCCAGCCCTTACCATCAGGGTAATACCACTGAGTCACAAGTCCTCATCAGACTGCTCCTGGCACTGGCCAAAACAGCCATCAATGCATCCAGGAGGACAACACTCCCCAAGGAGTGTCCCTGCGATCATGGTGTTATCCAGCTTCTTTCAATCCAAAGCTCTTGGTAACTTTTATTCTGTGCGAGGAGGTGTCAGGAAATAAATCAGGGGACACACTGCTGTCTGACCGATAGATGGCTGGCACAAACAGGGCAACACAAGAGTCTTTCACTTAAAGCTACACTTTACTGAATCTGAAGTACTTACACACGTCATCAACAGGTTAATAAAACACCCTCAACCCTCGATAAATAATAAAGCTGAGTGTGGCTCTCTTGGCTGCTTTTAGCAATAAGCAATAGTGGTTTATGGCAGTTACTGGTTTGCCATAATCTCCCCATACAATTGGGGGTCTGTTTCCATTCATTAGCTGTTTGACACAGCTGGGGAGCGTTCCTCTGAGCAGACTCACTGACTCTTTGGACTTCTTTTTTGGTGCAGCTGGCATGATCCAGGAGTGTCCCCATCCTGCTCCTGAGTTTAACCTTTCAAACACAAACCCATGCCTCTTTGCCCTTGTTTTGTCCCATGCAGTAGATTCCCAGTCCTGGGCAGTTAGCACCCGGAGGGGTCTACCCACCTCTCTGGGATTTCAAATTTCCCAGACGATCCACTCACGAGAAGTTTCTGGATGCAGAGGTTTCTATATTGACACTGCTCAACTTGATACAAAAAGCCCCCAAAGATGGAAGGCCAAAGCAGACTGACGTGTGACAAGGCCTGGAAATGTTGTTAGTAACAGTCTTCACAGCAGGTACATCTGAAGACTTCAGGGATTTGTATTAGAGAGCAATGCACACGCATAGTTTCGCAATCAAACACGCTGGCACAAACCATATCACCCAGAGCTGCCAATTGAGACCATAGCCACAAGGATGGGATCAATGTTCTCTTTAAGCTGTGCACATGCACAACAGTCCACCAAGTACCACATACTTGATTATTACAGCAACGCACATCCACAGTCATTGTGATTTGTGTTTATCTTGGTAGATTCAGTCAGAAAAAGGGAGACGGTGAAGGGAAAACCCTCTAACACCAAGTGTCTACTGTTTGAAATTTGGCAGTTTAAGCAAGCCCTTGGATACCTCAGTTTGAGTGTGTGGCAGGATAGCTCTGTGGTTTGAGCATTCCCAAGTTTGTGAATTCAGTCTTGGGGGGGGGGTGAGGCACCTCAGTGTCCGGTTTAAAATAAGTACTTGGTCCTGCTAGTGAAGGCAATGTCCTTTCCAGCTCTGTGAGATAGGTGTAGATATTATATCTGCTGTCATGTTGGGTGATAACAGGGCCATGAGAGGCTGAATCACCAGCAAAGCAGTGTGGGAAAGGGCCAGCCCAGCAGAGTTTAGAGGCAGGCAGCAGTTTCCACGGCTCCCAGACTCAACCCTGGGACTGATAACCCATCACACTCATACCTTCGGGATCCAAAATGAGGCCTGCAGGCACCTGTGATGTAAGCATGCAGCAGGGACTGTATTCAGTACAAAACACCCAGATGTTGCAGTTGTTTGATTCCTTTACCACTGTGTTCTCACCCCAGCAGGGCATAATATGGTCTTAGTTCTCACACACTGGATAGCATAACTCCTTTTCTGCATCAGTTTCTGAAAAATCAACACAATATTGAAAACTGATGATTACCTGATGCCGAGAGGAGATAGAATTTTAGAACATTTTGTGCTTCCGGATATATAGCCATATTCGACTTCACAAAGGGATACTGGCAAATGTTTTTGATGCCAGAATCCTGCGAGAAGAAAACCTTTTCCACAGCTTACATAAATTAAAGGTCATTTAATTTGGCCGTCACAGAGTGGCATTGACTTTACAGAGGCTTTGACGTTGCAGTATGCAGCGGTACACTGCTACGAGCAATTGAAAATGGTTTTGGTCCCATATCTTGTGCCAGTATCCCCACACATAGAGCAGCTGGCAGCACTTTACACACAGAAAAGAAAAGACATTGTCAATTGGTTGGCTGAACAACAGGGTGCAAGACTCAGTTTGCCCTGACAATCTGGAGCCTCTGGTATCAGCAAATAATTTCTTCACTCCCAGGAGAGGCTCTCGAGCTGGAATTCTCCAGGGTCTATTTTCTGCTCATCCCACTGCTCACAGAGCCAAGGGAATTGTCTGGTTGTCCTGGCCAATCTGAGAGTCTGCAGGGACTTCATAAAGGTCACTGCCCAGTGTGGAGAGTGTCAGACATGTGAGATTCATACCTTGACTCTTAGGGCTCTGCCTTCCTGTCGCTGTGAGGAAATTTCATCTCTCTGCTGAGCAGGATTTTTTTGAGTTGCCTGTTTGTGACTGTAGTTAGTGGCAAGAGCTCAAGACGGATTCCAGGGTAAAATTCAAGCACCATCTGGGGAGAAATTCCACAGCACGGTGACTTGAACTGTTTAGTATTGTCAGAACACGAAGGGATTTCCTGGTAAAACTGAAACTACAAATGTACTGGAAATAGTTTAGCCAAATATTTGTTTTTAAGATCAGTTCTTTGTCTCTTACTGTGTCTCTCTATCCTTCTCAATAGCTTCCTTTTTGCCGCGATGTGGTTTTCCCTCTGAGTCCCTCAATTTTTCCAATTCGGCGACTTCACTGTCCTATTAGGAAGTGCATCCAAAACCTCTTCAGTGGGTATATGTGTTACCAGAGGGTTCACAACAAGAATGGGTTTCCCTTTGGCCAGATTCTGCTCGCACATTCTGCCATCAATGGGTCACTCTGGATTGAAACTGGCCTCCTTGAGAGCAAAATCAGGGCCCACATGTTTTGGAATCCCCATCTTTCGTACCCTCAGAACACCAAAACAACTGTGGGTTTACTTCAGACTCTCAGCATCCTAACAGAAACGTGTTCTCTGTAGCAGGACACGAACCTGTGATTTTTGCAGCTTGTAGCCAAAAGTTAAAAACGTCGGGTGAGTCTGGTCCCATTGAAATCAATGGCAAGGCTCTGAAATCAGCCTGGAGTTCACCTTAAATCCACATGTAGGGACTGAAATAAATAGCCTGATTTACACTGGCCATCAGCCTCCAGTGTCTTCAAATGGAGTTGTCCTGTGACCTGTAAGGATGGGCGAGCTTGTTTGAACCAAAATGAACTTCCAGGAGAGTTGGTGAAATCTTAAACTCACAGGCTAAGTTATTCAGAACTCTTAGGATAATGATTTTTTCTAGGAGGGAGGGAAGTCTGCTCTTTCTGTCCCCCAGATCTCAGGTTCTGGAGTGATTGAGAAGCACTAAAAGGCAGTAAAAATTAAAGCATGTTTCTGGCATGGAGGAAACCCCTTGAGGTTGGAAATCTGAGCGGGGGAGGTCCAGGAACACACAATGTATGTATGTTGGGGTGGGGGGAAGGGGAATGTTGTATCCAGATCACAGTGGTGCAGAGCTGAAACTGAGCAAGATATGGTCCTGCCTAATGCACAGCCTGAGCTGCTGCTGGGGTTCCATTCACTCCCAGAAAGGCAGTTCAGGTCGATCTCCGCCTTTTTCCCAGTGCAGGCAGACACTGAAGGTAACCTCATCTGAGGAGATATTTCTCTGAGCTATCGCTGTGGCCTCTGGCACCTGAGTGAGGGGTATCACTGTGTGGCAGGGATGGATGTTGTGCAGGGTGGGTGCCTGCCCTGGCAAGCCACAGAACAGCAGCATGGGTGTCACAACCTTTACTCAGTTTTCAATCTGACTGTTGTTATGTAACCAGGCATTTCGCCAGTGGAAAGAACCACTGATCTTTGTGTGACACTGCACCCCAGATTCTTCATAGTGATATTATGATACGATATTGGGGTCTGTGGGGGTTTCGCTTTTGGCCGAGAAAGCTGTGGTTTTTCGGGGGGGGGTCCAGTCAGGGCAATGAGACATAAGAGAAAACAGGGGTTCTTCACTCCCCACGGAAAAGGACTCCTGGGATCTACTGAGGAAAAAAGAGTGAACTGGAAGAAGTGCTGCACCCAGACCAAAAGTATTTCTAGCCTCTGTATGGAAACCTGAGAAACTCAAGCTGTAAAGCAAATGGAGCTTGTGCCTTGAGATTCTTCCACACTGCTTGTATCATCAATCAGGGTGAAAAACTGCTAAATCATAGTCAATCTAACTAGTGTACTAAGCTTAGTTTGTGTTTTTATTTGCTAGTTCATCTGCTTCCATCTGGTTGCTAACCCTTATAATCATTTTAAATCTATTTGTTGTAGTTAATACATTTGTTTTTATATTTTAACCTAAATGCAGTAAGCCTTGAAGTGAAGTGTCAGTGGGTGGGGGAGGGGGGAGAATCTCAGTTTGCTTACTGCAAGTATGCATAGTTTTCCCCATCTTCAGGGAGGGACGAAGAGGGTAAATAATTCATACTGGTCAGAGTTTGGACCAGGTCAGGATGGTCCAGCTCTGGGGTCCTGGATTGTGTCTCAATCGTGAGAAATTTCACACAGGAGTGGCAAATTTCTAAACAGGTACCTATCCAGCTTCTCTTGCTACACCCATACACACTGTGTGATGCTTCAATGACTGCTGTACAGAAACAACTCATAATCTGAGAAGTATGCACACTACATAATGAGAGCGGGGAACTCTGGCACATGCCTGAAACAGTGGGCCACTGGGACATGGATGTTAAACCCAGGATGCTCTGGGACCATTAGATAGCAGCTCTGTTAGTCAATGACGAGGGTTGACCATTTCCCAGCACAGAGATTTTATGGGTAAAGTCATTATTTTTTTCACCTAAAACGTTCATCCCTGCAGTGCCTGATGGGACCCATCAGAGTTTTGAAATACATGTCTAGAATTACATTTCCAAGATGTCACAGTCAAATGAGAATTTCTGCACATATGTCTAAATTCAACACCATCATGAATTGAAAAAATACCTTCAGTAAGCTCAGGCACGAACTTGCAGGGAAAATGCCTCCATCTGACTCTGGACTGGACCAATACTTTCTTAGGCAAGATGGGATCATAGTGATCATCTAGTCTGTATAACATGGGCTTGTATAACACAGGCCTCAGAATTTTCCAAAAATAATTCCTGGACCAACTTCTTTCAGAAAAACATCAAACCTTGGTTTAAAAATTCTCATTGATGAAGAATCTACCAAGATGATTGGTAAATTATTCCAATGATTAATTATTCTTACCATTTCAAAATGTATGCCTTATTTCCAGACAGTATTTCTATAACTTCAATCTCTAGTCATTGCATCCTGCTATACCTCTGTATGCTAACCTGAAAAGCCTATTATTAAATACTGGTTCCTTGTGTATGTACTTACAGACTGTTATCAAGTGACCCCGTAACCATCTTTGCTAAACTACATAGATTGAGATATTTGAGTGTACGGCAAGTTTTCTAATCCTGTGATTCCATCTTTAATCATAGACATCAGAACTGGACAGACGATTCCAGCTGCAGTCACACCAGTGCCGAACATACCGGTAAAATAACATCTCTACGTCTCCTTCAGATTTCCCTGGTTATCATCGCAGGCTCTTGGCCACAAGGTCACATTGGGAGCTCATGTTTACCTAATTACTCCTTTAGTCCCCAAATCTAGTTCACAGTCAATGTGCTTCCCACATTACCCCCCCACCCCATCCTGTGAGCATTGCCTACATTTTTTGTTTCCAGGTGTAGATATTTAAATGGCTATATTAGAGTACATATTGTTTGCTTCGACCCAGTTTGCCAATCAGTCCAGATTGCTCTGAATCAGTGACCTGTCCTCTTCATTATTTGCGATCCCCCAATTTTCATGTCATCTGTAAACTTCATCAATATTCAGTTAAGAGATGTGTTAGCATGTGTGCTTCTGACACATCTCTCCTTACATCTGTCAGGTAGTACCTGTCACTTATGTTTCAGACAACGCTGGGTGCCCGCAAGAAAGTGTATCACCAAAAGAAACAAGGGAAGTAACTGGGGTGCCATCCAGTAGCCCAAAATACCACAACCTTTGTGCTCCCAGTGTGCATTCTCTTGAGTACAAAGTCATAGACCTGCATGAGAATGTCTTTTCCATCAGGGAAACTTGGCTCCTTTACAACATAGGAACTGCATTGTGAATCAGACGTATGGTCCAGAGTCCTCCCTCCAATAGTGACAGCCCCAGGTGCTGCAGTACAAGGTGTAAGAAATCCAGCAGTAGATTGATTCACTGGGGTGATGTGACCACCATGAGAGTGTCACCTTAATGCCTATCACCTAGAGATTGGCTTGTGCCCTGAAACACGTGGGCATATAGACTTTCCAAAATATTTATTTAGCTGTACTATTGTAGCTGGATAGTCTCACAATCTATGAAAATGTCCAAACTCTTCCTGATTCTTGCTTAGCTCATGGCCTCAGATACCTTTTGTGGCAATGAGTTCCTCAGTTTATTTAGGCATCAAGTGAAGAAAGCATTCATTTTTTATCCACTTTGAATTTGCCATATTTCAGTTTTATTGAATGTCATCTTGCTCTTGTGTTAGAGAATAGATCAAGCATGTGTTCTCTCTGTCTTCTACCATTCACCTGGCTTGGCTAGCTCCCTCTGAGAACTTCTCTGGACTTGATTATCACTTAAATAATTTGGTGACCTCTGCAAATATTGCCACCTCACTGATCAATCCCTTTCTAAATTGTTAATAGCTACAAAATATTTACCGTATTATTTGCTATGAAGTGTGTAACCCCCATTGCTGTGCTTCTTCCCCTTCACAGGCACCTTGAGCATTTCTGAACCTGATCAACATGTTAACCACCTCATGACAGATTTCAACCTCACTCACTCTGACC
>NW_027427263.1:0-1467 GCF_003597395.2 Chelonoidis abingdonii | reverse complement strand
TAGAAAGAGACCTTCTAAAAACGTTGAAATGTATTACCGGCACACAAAACCTTAAATTAGAGTGAATAAATGAAGACTTGGCACACAACTTCTGAAAGGTTGCTGATCCCTGCTTTAAGGGGTACATCTACACAGGGATAAAAGATCTTTGCAGAGTCCCAGAGCTCAGGCTCCAGCCTGAGCCCAAATGTCTACACAGCAATTTTTCAGTCCTGGAACATAAGTCCTGCAAGCCTAAGTCAGTTGATCCTGACCAGCCTTGGGTTTTTTATTCCTGTGTAGCTATAGCCTAAAATTCTAACAAATACCACCAGGTGGCACCCCTTCCTGGAAAAACTAAGTACCTTCCCTGGGCTCCATTAACAGGCAATATTTCCCCACTCACAAGCACTGAGTATGTATATGAAACGGGAATTTTTTTAATGGGGAAAAGGGGACACAGAGTCAACTTGGAAGAACAAAGCAACACTAGAACTCTCTCTCCACACACACACAAATACCCACCACTACTGTGGTTCAGCAGTAGTCCTTTAACACAAAAACAATGAAGAGTCCTTGTGGCACCTTAGAGACTAACAAATTTATTTGGGCATAAGCTTTTCTCCTGGTGTCATGCTTTATAAGTAAATGTCCCTTTAACAGTCACATTCCCCTCCATATCTATTTACAGCCCACTCACCACTGGTGTCAGTGGTTAGAAAAATCCCAGAGTTCAGGCAAGCCTGTCTCTAGCTTCTAGGGGAAGCCCTGGCTGAGATGATTTAATTGGTGTTGGTCCTGCTTTGAGCAGGGGACTGGACTAGATGACCTCCTGAGGTCTCTTCCAACCCTAATCTTCTATGATTCTATTGCTTGGTTCATTAAGGTCAATACCACCAGCTATGGTGATTTCAGCTTTATTGGTGCTGAGGGACATCACTAGAATTCACTCAGCTCTGATGCTGCTCTCTGTTGCTTCAGCAAACATCCACCTTTCACTGCCAAGTCACCTCAAGTCACAAAGCTGTCATTGCACTGTCTCTTTGCAATGTGTATAGGGATTCATGGCATATAGGCCCTTTGAGCATAATCCTTGCCACATGGCATGCACTCCCTGCCAGTAAGTAAGAACCCCTCTGTTACTGACTTGTATCCATACTCCACCACGCAACCATGCTAGACTGGTGTTAGGTTAGGATGACTCCTCACCCAGCTGCCCTTTTGCCACCCAACACGGATAACAACATCTCAGTGTCCTTTCACCCAAAACTAGCTTTTCTCCAAAGCAACCAAAACTTGCACAAAACAAAGATGCAAATCAGGCCTCGCTCATTCATTCTCTTGCCCCTGTTCATAAGTAGATGGTGGCAGAGAGATCCTTCCCTTATGGTAGCAGAGAATCCTGTGGCACCTTATAGACTAACAGACGTTTTGGAGCGTGAGCTTTCGTGGGTGAATACCCACTTCGTCAGACGCAGGTAGTGGAAA
>NW_027427262.1:0-1962 GCF_003597395.2 Chelonoidis abingdonii | reverse complement strand
AAATATTTCTTGTTACCCCCCCCCGCACCCCAATCTTATGAAACTCATGGTATAACAGACACCGCTATTGACTTCAGTGGGAACAGAGTTAGGTCTGCATTCAGCTGTCTTGACAATCCCACTCTAAGATTTTAAAAGAGAATTTAATTAGTAGCAAAGAAAAAAAATCTAATTGCTTCATTTTCCTTTCTTTTTGTTAGAATGGAATTCGAGTAATGTTTAAGGAGATTAGAACAAGTCTAAAACTTAAGGATGATGAAATCAACTTGTTAAGTACCTATGAGCAAGATGCTGGTATTTATGTATGTGATTACATTTTATCTGACAACAGCATCCAGTGGACAATGAGACGAGTAGTTAGGGTAAAAATCATTGGTAAGTAACATATGAATTCAGAATAATAAAATATCTGTAGTAACAACTTATTTTCCATAGTAAATTAGTATCTCTTTCCTCCCCTGCACTGTTTTTCTTTGTGCTCACATTCTGAAAATCTTGTCCTCTCTCACGTTGACAATGCTGTCCTCTCCTGGTTCTAGTCCTCCTTCTCCGGCTGTTTCTTCAGAAACCTTTAATGGGTCTCCTTCTCCCTCCACAATGCAGTGAACTCTTGGCCTGATAGCCTGAGGCCACACTTACAAAATGACTATATGTTAGGAATGTTCAGACAGACCATCAGGTTAAACATCATTAAAGTCCTCATCCCAAGTCCATTAAAGTCAATAGAGAGATTGCCATTGACTTCAGTGGGCTTTGGATGGAATGTTAAATGTTCAGTAATAACTTATAATAGACTGTCTGTAACCTAAAATAATCAATAACCTTATCAGAACTGATTCCATCTTGGGTTTACCATAGCCTAAGACACTACAGGAACCTTTTCACTACACATAATATAGTCTTATCCGTTATTTTATTTTATTTTTTATTTTGTATTGCAGCACGAAACACTCTCCACAGCCCAAACATCTTGTCTCCCAGTGGCATGAAGACCCTTGAAGTAGAAGTTGGTAAGTGGGAGTTTTTTGCGGTTCTTTTTCTGGCCTGGAAGGACATTACAATTTAATGGAATATTGACATTTCACTGGATGATAGAAACCAGTTTAAAGACATGTATGGATCTTAGGTCCAATGTTTTGTATGGATTAGGTCAAAAACTGAGACAGTGTATGCCTTTATTGGCATCAAAGGGGAAAAAATGCATCTCAACCCAGCAACCACTTTCCCATATTAATTAGGAGAAAGACTTTCTAGTGACTTTTGTAAACAATATTTCTCTGTTTCCTTTTCACAGGAAAACCTTTTAAAATTGAATGCAAAGTATTTTTTGGCTTTGAAAGCGATTTTTTGCCCATGATAACTTGGTACAGAGACAACAAAGAAAGTAAAAGTGAGCCACTTTTGCAGAACACAACACGGTAAGGGGAAAAACCAAACAAACAGAAAAACCCAGCTTGGTTACAGTGCAAGCAAATGTAGAGTCTTCAATATCTACTTTAATGTACTGTCTTCTTATCTGGAGTCACTGGAAGATCACTAACAAAGTGTCAGCTAATGTAAGAAAAATCCACTGAGGATTTTTAGACACACACATTACATACTAATGTGTGTGACACACACATGTTCTTTCTGATATATATATATCATACATGTTAACATGCTACTACGTATGTATGAATATATGTATGTGTCTATAATTACATACAAAAAAGTACATTAAAAGAACATTAAGGTTCTACAGTGAAGCAGTGAAAATTTAGCAAATACCAGGTGTGACAGACCCAGGCCAGTGTAGTACAGGAGTCTGGTAGAGGGCAAATATACTAGTCACTGGCTGAGTAGTTTTCTGTTCCCTGAGTGACTAGAGCAGGGGCTGCACTGGAGTAATCAAGAACCTGCTAGAACCAATTAAGGCAGACAGGCCGATTAGAACATCTGCAGCCAATCAAGGCAGGCTAATCA
>NW_027427261.1:0-2640 GCF_003597395.2 Chelonoidis abingdonii | reverse complement strand
GATCTAGCCAGCTTTCTATCCACCTTATAGTCCAATCGTCCAGCCCATACTTCTTTAATTTGCTGGCAAGAATACTGTGGGATGAGAGATCACCCTGCAGTCCCCTCCCCCAGAATATAAACTCAGTGGTGAGGCTGCACCTTTCTGCTGCCTACTCCAGGGGTCCAAAATGACATGCCTGCGCTGTTGGGGAGGGACGCATGACCACTCTTGTGGCTTCCCCTTGCTTCCCCATAAGAAAGTCATTTTTTCTGCAGGGAAACAAATAACTCTGTGGGGGACATGAATTCTGTGCTTGTGCAGTAGTGCAGAATTTCCAAAGGAGTAAGATTTGAATCTTTCAAGATGATTTGTTTTAGTTGCAGAATATTAATCAGGCTGCCTCTGCTCAGGAAGCATAATGCTCCTCCAGGACAAAAAAGACCCTGCTGCAGCAGAAACCATGTGATTGGAGTCATAGCACATCTCTCACCTTACAGGAGCAGACTCTGTGGGGTAAGGCTCTGCTGGGGTTTATTCCTTCCTTTAATCACTGTGGAAGGGTAAACAGTGAGATAATTTGTTCTTCTTTTCTATGCGGAACAAATGCAGGCAGGCTGAATTATTTCCAGGGTTGTAATAAAACATAGGCTAGGAAAGGATGGTTTTGATCCATTGACCTCTGGGTTATGGGCCCAGCACACCTCTGCTGCACGTGGAAGGGGTTTCCTGCAGGATGTATTCACAGTGCATCTCACAAGCTGTGCACTGGAGAGTTGTGCCCATGGGATTTAGATGCTTTAGAGGAAGGTGATTGTACATGTTGTGTCACATCTCCAGCACTGAACTGAAATGTAGTGGCTGCATTCTCAGCCAGGATCTCCTTAGTCTAATGATTCAGCAAAACCAGCCCCTTCCCCCTGCTTTTCTCCTAGTAAGATCCAGCCACTGTCCTGCCCCCGCTCCAGGTGGAGGGGGGTTTCCCCAATTCCCCGAGTGTCACAAACACCCTGTGAGGGGCCCGGCGAGGCAGTGCCAGGCCCGGTCCGGGGTGGAGCTGCCCCTTTCTGCCCCCCGCAGCCCAGCAGCCCACCCCTTTGTGCCGGCAGCGGGGCCATGGCCCGGGCCAGGAGCGCAGCGTGGAGGCTGCTCCAGCCCTGCAGCCCGCGGGGCAGCGCGGTGGGACCAGGGGCAGCGCGGAGCAAGCAGGCCCCAGGTGGGCGGCAGAGACACGTGTAGGGCGGACACATTCCTGCCAGGAGGGGCCAGGCCTGGCTGCCTGGTTTGCCCCCTGCCCAGTTGGGTCCCCAAACCCCCCACAGCCGGAGAGGGGCTGCCTGGGGCTGCAGGGGGCAAGTGTTCCGGAGAACTGGGGGAGTGGATCTGGGGTGTCAGAGCAGGTGTAGTGTATTAAACCGCTCCATGTAGGAATGTGCTACTGGTAGCAGTTACCAATATGGAATGGATTGTAAGAAACTGCTATTGTAGTAAACTGCTACTTGATGTAGCAAATGCCTACAGGTAGCAGTTTCTTGCACTATAATATATGTGAAATTGCTACATGTCCTGTGCTAGCACTGGGTCCAAAAAAAAACCCCACTACTACACTAGACAAGGCAAATGTCTTTTCCTCTCTCTACTTCTCCCATGTCCATCCCACTTATCAATCACCACTTGTGTCCAAGAGACTTTGGTCCCCAGTGCATCAGGTTTATTTTTTGTTAGATTCTCTAATAGTAATTTTGTTGTTAATTTTTGTTATTGAAACATTTGTATTGTTAGTTACATTGCTTGTATTGTTAATTCCACACTTTCCTCTATGGCAGTGGTCCCCAACGCAGTGCCCGCGGGGGCCATGGCACCCACCGGGGCATTTATGTGTGTCCGCCTAGTGCCCAGCAGGGGAGAGAATCCGCGACCCTGCCCCTGCCGGGGACAGAGAACTCCAGGGCTGCAGGCTTCATTCTATGTTAAAGTGAGAATAATAAATATATTTGGGCCAGCAGTTCAACAATGTTTTACTTTTTTAAAAGAAATAAGATGAAAACTGCTTATGATATTTATTTTGTAAAAACTCCTTTACTTTTCTTACAGGTAGATAAAAAAAGAGCAAATTCACACGGTAAGGTGAAAGAGTAATCGCTGAATAATTTAATTAATACCTTTTACATGTACAATTACATATTTTATCTTATGGATTCATATATTAAGTAATATTAAATATGATGTTTTTCATATTATTTATGGTACAAATGCAAAATAAGCCTTGAAAAATTGTTGGTGCCCGCCACACTCTTCTGAAAAAATGAATGTGCTACTGGCCACAAAAAGGTGGGGACCACTGCTCTATGCACTCTGGTTCCACTTCCCCAAACCCTAAAAGGTAGTTCTTGGGCCCCCATAACCTGTAAGACCTTGGCCCATAATTGTAGGGCCCCATCTTTCAGATCTCCAAAAACCTCTTGAGAACAACTGTTAAAAATAGGCGATTCTGCAACATTTTAGCAACTAAATGTTAGTTTAAGTCCAAATCAGTTTAACTTTGCATGACAACTGTGGTCCTCCTACAAAATCTTATTTGTTGTGTGTGCTTGAGAAGGTCCTGACCTCAGTAACTTTTATTGTTTGATGGCTATTGCAGCATCAAACTTGGCCTCATTT
>NW_027427260.1:0-999 GCF_003597395.2 Chelonoidis abingdonii | reverse complement strand
GAGGGTGTGGAATCTCCATCATTGGAGATTTTTAAGAGCAGGTTAGACAAACACCTGTCAGGGATGGTCTAGATAATACTTAGTCCTGTCATGAGTGCAGGGAGCTGGACTAGATGGCCTCTTGAGGCCCCTTCCAGTTCTATGAATACAATATTTTATCACTGGTATTAAAAGGAAACAAAGTAATTAGAATTACAGATTCCTGTATTAAACTAAATAAAGATGTTGCTAGTCATCACTTGCCTCCTTTTCTCGTGATCTTAACAGACTAGTAAGCAGGCTCCCTCTTTTGGAATGCAGCCTTGCAGGCAGATCTCCATGTACTTCACCTCCACCCAACAGTCCATACACAATCCACTGGCCATCAGAACTCAGACAATTGAGGTTCTTCTCCCAGTAGGAACCACCAATGCAGTCTAAAATAACATCCACTCCAGAGCCTCAAGTGGAACAGAAAGGATTTCAATAATGTACTTTGGAGAAAATAAAATGTAGGATAATTTGAAACAAAACAAACAAACAAAAAAACAGACTGAGAAAGTAGGTCTGTATACAGAGAGGCACAGTCCTGCAATTCTTATTTATAGGATTAGTCCCCCTGAAGTCAGTGTGACTACTTGTGAGTAATAACTGCAAGACCAGGCTAAATATAAACATATATATACTATGGCAAATTGCCAGCACTATTATGATGGGTCTCACGCTTTCTCTTCTTGGGGGGGTGGGGGTCAGGGCACCATTTCTTACCCCTGAATTGGAATATTAATTGCCCGCCCTCTACACCAGGTCCCAGCCCAGGGGCCCCAAGGATAGTGGTGAACCACTTGAACTGGCAGTTCCTTCCCCTGGGCTACTTCCCTCTCCTCCCTTCAGCTTGGGGAGGAGGGGGGGTTTCCTGCCCTCCCTCTGCACAAGCCAGGTGCCCCTTACCTAGGGTCTTGGACTTCTTAGCCCACCACAACACTCCTCCACACTTTCCTCTGCTCCAACTCCCACACT
>NW_027427259.1:0-1460 GCF_003597395.2 Chelonoidis abingdonii | reverse complement strand
CGGCGGGTTACAATCGATTGCTCAGGGATCGATATATCGCGTCTCATCTAGACGCGATATATCGATCCCCGAGCGCGCTTATATCGATTCCGGAGCTCCACCAACCCCAACGGAGTTGCAGAATCGACAGGGGGAGCCGTGGACACGAATCCCGCGCGGTGAGGATGAGTGAGTAATCCGATCTTAGATATTCGACTTCAGCTACATTATTCACGTAGCTGAAGTTGCATATCCAAGATCGATTTTCCCCCGTAGTGTAGACCAGCCCATTGACTTCAGTGGGAGCACGATTGAGGCCTTAAAGGGAATAACAAGTAGGTAATGGAAAATGCTGTTGCAGACCTGATTCCTCACAATGGACTACATCCTGTTTGCTTTATTCATTCAAGACCCCCATTGGCTTGAAGTTCCAGGGGGGGGATTTAACACCTGGTCTTAATGAATGTTTTGCATGAATAAGATAAGCAAGCTTTGTCTTCAACACTGCTGCTGCTTGAGCTAATTGAGTATTATTCCCTCAGTCCACCCCTAATTTGAGGGGGGTTGTGTTTACAAAAGTTTTAACTTGCTGTACCTTTCCAAAGAACATTTAAACCTCTCTAAATGTCCACTCTCTTACCTCATTCATACCAGCTAGTCTTACACAATTACTGATTTGCCTGGTATATGTGACATCTATCCATGATGCATAGTGGTGATGGTGGGGTCCTCCTGACAACCAGTATCAGAAGAGTACATTCCTGGAGGATATATATAATAGGCAATTTAAAACTTATTTCTGTGGTGAATGTGGTGAACCTTATTTCAGTGTTGTGGGCAGTGCTGGTCCATTTTTCCTCCCTGCCAAGCAGAGTAGTGATTTCTGTGCATTCTGCCACTAGAGGCCTCGTCCAGGGTCTACAGCAGCAGAATTCAGCTGACTTTAACTCTCTGAAAACAAACACATCTTCCTGAGTTGAACTAGAAAGGGTATGGACTGAAAACCAGAATGAACTGGTTAATTGTATATTCCTCATGAAGCATCCAGATGTGATTACTGCAGTTTGCGAAAGTGAAGTTCATGTAGCTCATTTCCAGACAGTAGAGTCTGGATATTGCCCAAGTAAATGACCTGACAAAATGTTAACACAACTCTAGTTCTTTAAACAACTGAAGTAGTCTTGAGCATGCTGTCAGGAGAGAGCGCAAAACAACATAAAGCCTGTCTACAAAACTTCTGCTGGTATTGCAGAGGCTGCTGCTAATCCATTGTTTCTGCCATGGAGTCCCTAGCCACTGCAGGAATGCTTCCTCATCTTGGCTAGAGAAGAGCCTACATTGTAAGTCCAGTTTCCTGTGTTAAAAACTGAATGGCAAGTACTGAAGGTCAACAAGAACGTCAGTCTTCTCAGGAAAGAGGTGTCCAGTCGAAAAAGCTTTGGAAAAATACAGGATCCTCATTCGATAAAAGTGCTAGTGAA
>NW_027427258.1:0-3209 GCF_003597395.2 Chelonoidis abingdonii | reverse complement strand
TCCGCAGGCACGACTGCGGCAGCTCCACCAGAGCCGCCTGCCGCCCCCTCTGGCAAAATGCCGCCCACCAATAATCCTGGCGCCCTAGGCGATTACCTAGGCCGCCTAAATGGAAGTGCCAGCCCTGCTTCCACTTAGCCAGTTATTCCCCATTTTGTAGTTGTGCATTTGATTTAGGGATAGCTCAATGGTTTGAGCATTGGCCTGCTAAACCCAGGGTTGTGAGCTCAATCCTTGAGGGGGTCATCTAGGGCAAAAATCAGTAGTTGGCCCTGCTAGTGAAGGCAGGGGGCTGGACTTGATAACCTTTCAAGGTCCCTTCCAGTTCTAGGAGATAGGTATATCTCCAATTATTAAGTGTACGACTTAGGATTTCATTTTGTTGATTTCAGACCAAATCTCCAGTTTACCAAGATCATTTTGAATTGTTATCCTGTCTTCCAAAGTGCCTGCAGCTTGGTGTGATCCACACATTTTATAAGTATACTTTCCATTCCACTACCCCAGGGCTGGGGAAAAGCTGACAGATATGGAGAAGCATGTGGTTTGGACAGAGACATACCATAAGGGAAGATCTATTAATAGAGATTCTCTATGTTCTGCTAAAGAGGAGAAGTTAGACGTTGATAAAGTACAGGTAGTAGATGAAGAAAAACAGTCAAATGAAAAAAAAAAAGAGTCCTACTATTCAGTTACATCACATAATGACAGATAGCCATAAAGTGACAAATTTTATAAATTCTGGGTACAAATGCTAGAAGTCTGAATGCTAAGATTGGTGAACTTGAGAGCGGATATTCAAGGAGGGTGCTGATATAATAGGTACCACAGAAACTCAGTGAAACAATGATAATCAATGGCACATGGTAAGACCAGGGTACAAAATATATAGGAATGACAATAGGTCATGCTGCTGAGGGAATGGCCCTATATGTGAAAGAAAGCATAGAGTCAAATGAACTAACAATCTTAAATGAATCAAGCAGTACTATAGAATCTCTATGGATAGAAATTCCATGATTGAATAATAAGCATATAGCAACTGGCATATATTTCTGACCAGAGTGGTGATGGGAACAGAATGCAAAGACAAAGTTTCTTGCCACCATTAATGTCTGCTTCTTGGAGCAGTTAGTCCTGGAACCCATAAGGGGAGAGGCAATTCTTGATTTAGTCCTAAGTGGAGCACAGGATCTGGTCCAAGAGGTGAATATAGCTGAACCGCTCAATAATATAATTAAATTTAACATTCCTGGGGCAGGGGGAATACCAAAGAAGCCCACTACAGTAGCATTTAACTTCAGAAAGGGGAACTACACAAAAACGAGGAAGCTAGTTAAATGGAAATTAAAAGGTACAGTCACAAAAGTCAAATGCCTGCAAGTAGGGCTGGCGCTTCCATTGAGGTGAACTAGGCAATCGCCTAGGGCTCCAGGATTTTCGGGGGGCGGCATTTTGCCGGGGGGGAGGCAGCTAGGCGGCTCCAGTGACCTGCCGCATGGCGACGCGCCCCCTGCGCAGGTTCCGTGTTGTGTCCCGCGGCGAACGCCTGCCAGGGAGGACCCTCCGCCGAATCCCGCCAGGCCACGGCCTACGGGCCAGCTCCCCGGAGCCGGACACGGACCCTCCGCAGAACGGCTGCGCAGCTTCCACTGAGCCATGGGATGCGGTGCAGAGCAGCCCAAACATGCGTGTGCTTTTAACGGCTGAAAATCTCCTGCACTGTGATGTAGCCTCATTGGGAAAGCAATAGTGTCACTTTTGCCAGATGCACTGGTGGTATAGTGTGCGCATTAAGCTACTTCCAAGCAGTTGACCTGGTTGATTCCCAAGGCCAATGCAATGATTGTGAGGTTTTCTCCCCTGGAATTGGTGTAATTTCAGTCAACTGTATCGTTATCAATGGAACAAGAGAATCAAAATGTCCTGGCAGGCATTCAACACACACTGGAGGAAGAAGGTGGATTATAGCAATGAGCTGTGGAGTTATCTGGTATTACAATGTTGGTTTATCTTTTTTAAAACTTCCTTTACTTCCCTTCTCCCTTTTAGACTCGGAGCCTTTAAGTTCGCGAAGGACCAATTGATCATCTCAGTCCGACCTGCTGCACCTTACAGCCAAAGACCCCAAACCACCCACTCCTTAATAGACACGGGAGGGAGCAGCTCTGTGCACTGCCCTACCCCCAGCCAGGGCCACATGGACGCCTCTGCTCCCTTCCCCAATGGGTGTGCCAGAGATGTGCCAGCACACTAAGCTGGCTCCTTGTCCACCACTGCGCTCCGTCCCTCTGTGCCACTCCCAGAATGCGCCGGCATGTCCCAGCATCCCCTGGGGTGGGAGGAGTGTCTCGCATTCCCTATCCCGTGCCCATCAGAAAGATCGAAAATAAAAATATCAACTCTGCAGCTCCCATTCACCATAACCAATAGCCAAACAATACTAAAACAACCACAAGTCTGGTAGTTGGTTAGGATTTGAACTTGCGCAGGGGAAACACCTAATGGATTTTTGTGTTCAGTGCCTTAACCTAGGCAGCCACAAACTACTCAACATGCATTCTCGTTTCATTACATGAATTCTGTTCTCGCCGGTGATTGTCACTTCCAATGTTTCTCAGACCAGCTCCCCAAACATCATGGCTGCCGCATCAGCTGTAATGTGTGGTCCCTTGGTGCCTGAACAGCGCAGAATTCTGCCCAGATTCCGCTTCCGGCTAGAGTCGCGGGATGACAGAGTAGTTTTTGTTAACGACATTGCTGTAGATTGGTATGACCAATTCATGCCCCATTTCGACTATTCAGACAGTTCTTTCCTAGTCAATCTCCAGCACTATCATTATCCAATAGCAGGGCAATAAAATATTCTTTGAGGCCAAATTTGATATATTTCCGGAGCTGGTCCATGATGACGAGCAGCACCCTCCTTTGTCAGCCTTTTTTATTCATTGATGTCAGAGTTGTTGCTTCAAATCAATTTGTTAGTCGCTCTGTAATTGTGCCACAAAGTACTCCTCCTTCTTTTTGCTAGAACATCATAACATGGCTTCCATTCTAGAGAGCCACTATTTACCATTTATCTAGTTCTCTGAATCCAGTATGAAGTCCTAGCCTTCCCAACCCCCCTCAGGCAAGGAGTTCCACATGTTGACTGTTGAGTTGTGTGAGAAGAATTATCCTTGTATTTGCTGCCTATAAATTTCATGGGT
>NW_027427257.1:0-3406 GCF_003597395.2 Chelonoidis abingdonii | reverse complement strand
AAAAAGGAAACAGCTGTGAGGCAGAAAGTCTGATGAAGAAAAAGGCTAGGTTAACAGATCCATCCCTGATGCTGAGCTCTGCTTGTTAAAGGCACCGCCCATCTACTAGCTCCCTGCATTATGTTGTGAACACATTTTTATTCTAATAATTTAACAGTTACAAGTCTATTTGTGTCTGTGGCTTTTTATGTATTTACTATAAATAGTAAAATTGTCTTAAATGTGTGATTATATAAAGTTACTATTTGTTTATCATGAACACCTTTGTTAGGTGAGGCTGTTGAAATTTCTCTAGGCCTCAGGGTGTTTTGATTTTTGACTGTTACAGAAGCAGAGTAAAAATTGATCCTGACCATCAGGCACCACTTTATGCTGACTATAAATGCTGCTACATGTGCTCTCAATGTTTTCCTTCAGGACCTAAGTCTGCTTAGCATTAGGTGTCCGATTCAGTGAAGAGACCTAAAAAGGAAGCTCCAAGTATCTGCCTTGCACAGAAAATAACTTATCTGAAGAGCTGGTAAAGATAATTTTACAGAGGGTAAAGGAGACAAAAGGTCATATTGCATTCTCCTGTGCCTACAATCCCTGTGTTATGCATCTTGGGTCGCTGTTTTGAAGTAGAGAAAGGAAGGGCTGTGCTTTGCAAGCCAGCTTTCATGTGGATGACTGACTTCAAGGAAGTGCCATACTCCCTTGCATGGTGCATTAAGCCTTGTCAGTACCAAAAAGCCCAAAGGCAAGGTTTTTAAGAGGTTCCAGAGCATTTAGCCAGCTTGGGTCCTGACTATTGTGCAGTAAGGCTACATGATCAGATTTCAAAAAACACTTCAGATTACTCCACTCTGATGATGTTTTTGTACTCCTTAAATATAGGGGTGAGATCAGGATGGTGAAACACTTATCAGGTCGCCATATTTTCAGCATGTGGAAGCAGATTTAGGTTTCAATCCAGCAAAACACTTGCATAATTTTTATATGTGTGAGCAGTCATTTTGACCTCAGTGCAACTACTTATGTGAGTGAAGTCATGCACAGGGCTTTGCAAGCCTGGGGCCCTATTGTTAATACTGCAACAGTTAAATCTGTATGCATGATGGACAAGCTATCAACTGAACAGGATTCAAAACTACTAAGCTACTTTGCTTTTTTTTTTTTTTTTTTTTTTTTTTTAAAGTAGAGCAGTAAATATGAAAGTAAACTTTAAAGGCATTACCATAATATAAGCCACTCCATGCCCTAGTGTTGTCAATTTTAGTTGTACTTACGGAATTATTTTTTAAAATTGTATATGAAATTCATGACACCTTAAATTAGGTATAAATTGTCTTTTTAGGTGGCTATGTAGACTTCCTATTTTTTATAACTTGTGTTAAAGCTGCATTTTGCAGCTAATATCACTTTTTCCTCTTTGAGAGTAGGAGAGTGAGCTAAACTGTAAACCGAATAATTAAAAGCTGCATGTACAGTACACTGTTTGGATTTAGAGGAGCTGCATTTTAACGCTGTAATCAGGTATGTTTCAAATTGTAACAAAGAAAATGGTGTGCTCTTTTTTTTTTTTTTTTTTTTTAATTGAATGACGGGTGAAAAATACCAGCTTGATTAGTCAAGTGAAATATAAAGATTAACATTAAAAGTCTGTCTTATGCTAAGTGGTATCCATATGGCCAACTAACACAAGTCTTTCTAAACCTTAGAACCTCCAGGAATCTGGGGGAATTTCTATTGGGAAAATTCACTGCATGCTAGAGAATTTCATTTACTTTTCAGTTTATAAAATGTATCTATTTTAGGTACTCTTGGCATGCATACAAAATTTAGGTAATTTTAAAATCCTAAATTGACACAATATCAAACTCCTAGAACCCTGTTTCCTGTAGTGGAAAGCACACTGGCCTAAAATTAATGTGTTAAAATGTTTCTTTATGTATAAGAGCAACACATTAGTTTAGTTTATTCATTCCAGATTCTAATAGTCAATTCACTTGTTTGGGTTATTTTTTTTTCTCTATTTCCCTGTGTGCTGAGACACTGAAAATCAATTAAGTTAATTTCACTGTTAGGATCTTGGCACAGAAATGCTTATTTTTAAAAAAAATTTCCAGGGAATTTTTTAAAAAAGAGATTGTTAGGGAAACATTCTATGACCATATTTTTTTTTATTTGCACATGTATATGCACTTATAGATGTGAACTGTAATGTCACTTGTCAAAAAAAATTGTTCCAAAATTTCCCTTGTGACATTGTCTTTTATGAATCAGTGCATGGAAAAGCTAATTCCTGTTATATAAAGGCATACATATTGTTTGAACAAACCTGATTTAAACTAGAAAATCGAAAAATAAGATATGGAGCTTAGGGTATTATGTCCTTAATTCACCCTGTCATGCTGTAAAGCACAAAAATACATTGTCCTATGCGTACCTGCTAAAGTAACAAAATTGTCACGGATATTAATACATCCTCTGTCAAGTAGTGCACTCTAATGCTTGGAAGGTTGTTGAATTGTAGCAGTGAAAAAAATGGTTAGTATATGTCAATATATTAAAAGCTGGAGACTTCTGTATAGAATAGTAAGTAGTCTTGAATTGTGGGTGATATTTGAGGCTGTACAAGTTAGCTGGGCTGGTTCACATGTTGACTTTGTGCTGTTCAGTAAGGAGGCACAACTTAAGTAATTTTATTTAGATTTAAAAAAAATACTCAGAATACTGAGGTCAATTGTTTTAAGAACCAAATAAGAGTGGCATAAATGCTTAGATTTCTCAGTTACTGCTGCTGTGGGGAGCTGGCCATACATCTGCAGTGAAAAAAGCTGATGGGGGAAACTCACATTAGCAGACATTGCTATATGTACAGCAGCATTTTTTGTTTTTTGGCACTTATGCCTCTTTGTAGGTAAACTTACAAAGTAACAATGAAAGGTAATGCACAATATAATCAGTAGTCCCTGGAATAATATTTTATTGTTGCCATTATTAAATATTGAGTTGCTGTTGTTTTGCAAATACACTTAATGAGGTAAACTACAAATTCTGCTTTTTGATATAGAGTACAGCCTGCTGCAGTGTGTGTTTCTTAACTTCACATTGTAAGTGTTGGGCTCCCACAGCCCAGCTAATACTCTGATCACTTGACAGTGGTTAGAATTCATCTGATATATAAAGGTGTCAAGTTACTTGAGTTCAGTAATATTTTTAACCATTCACTATGCTCCAAAACAGTAACAGGTGGATATTTCTTTCTAATAATATCTGTCAAGAGTTCTGTACCTCATGGAGAACACTTTTGTTTTCAGTCCACCTCATTCTTCTTCGAGTGATTGCTCATATCCATTCCAGTTAGGTGTGTGCACGCCGCGTGCACAGCCGTCGGAGAAACTTTTACCCTAGCAACACTCAG
>NW_027427256.1:0-1885 GCF_003597395.2 Chelonoidis abingdonii | reverse complement strand
TACTTTACATACAACAATAGTTTAGTTATATATTATAGACTTATAGAAAGAGACCTTCTAAAAACGTTAAAATGTATGACCAACACGCAAAACCTTAAATTAGAGTGAATAAATGAAGGCTTGGCACACCAATTCTGAAAGGTTGCCGATCCCTGTGCTATCCATTTCTTTTAGTGCATGTGCAAGTTAAAGGTGGCCTAGCTATAAGTGAAGTTCTACAGAGAGCCGCAGTTAGGCTAAAAGAAAGAAAGAAAGAAAAAAAGAAAGAAAGAAAGAAATCAGAGTTTTTCACTGATGTTTGATTTGCAGCTAGTTTGCTTTTGACTTTCATTTTCTATTTAAACATACAAAATTGGGAGCATTAAAAATGAGCTCCCAAATTAGCTTTTTAATAGAAATTGAAAGTTAAAAAGGGGTCGAGTCATGGGGGAAAAGCTACTGAAAATCACAGCCAGGCCACAGCTGGTAGAGAAGGAAGCTGGAGCATGAAGGAACGAGAGACAGGAGGACAGCTGGGAAGTTTTATAAAAAGATGACATTGTAAATCACAACATAATCGTTCAAATCAGTAGAAATCTCACTATGTTTATTCTCCAGCTTTCTGCAGTGCACCTGCTGGTGGACAAAGATGCAGAGAAACAAACATTTTAAGAGGATATTTTGGATGTCATTTAATAAGGACACATCCAGCACCTTTCACTGTGCTGAAGCTTCTTTAGCCGTTGAAGACACTTGGTTTCTGGTCTTAGGTCTTATGTTTCATATTACATGCAGCTATTAATATCACCCTAAAACAACTCCTTTGGTGTCTGGATTTGAAACTTACTGATATCCATCCTCTGTGTAACCTTGTTAGCTACCTTGCAAATATTTCATTGTGATTTTTTCAGGGTATAAGCTCACTGCTGTAGATGTCACTGTGAGAATAGTTACTGTCAGGTATTCCTGATCTGGTGCTTTAGCAGGGGGTTCTATTATTGTGAATCACCAGGTACAAGACACTGCCAGGATAGGGGAGTGGAGAGGCCAGTGTGAGCAATCCAGTGCTCCTGGTCTAAATTTTCAAAAGTGATTTGGTTGTCCAACTTGAAGTAACTTAAAGTGGACTTTCAAGCACACACCTTTTGGAAGTAAGAGGCCCTCTTTCAGATTTCTCAAAATTAACAGTAAAAAATGGAGGCCCCTCTGTGCACTAGTTTTTGCTAAATTCCTTAGTTTTTTCCTCCTCAGTTTAAGACATTAGTGGCTATACAATTCTTCGGTTTGCTCTTCCCGTTTGTCTTTGCTAGAAGGTATAAAACCCGGCAAGTAGTTTTGTTTTACCAGGCTGTTCCGGGACCTGTCTGAACTCGGTGTGGACTGTGGGAAAGCTGGATTCTGTTCTCTCAGTTCAGGGCCCTGTGCCATGTCCATCGCTCTGGTGCCCGATGTACTCGCCCCATGCACTGACCCTGCGGAGTAGAGGGAAGAGAAACCAGGGCTTTGCTAGCTGTTTGCTATGGCAGCCCGGCGGGAGCTGCTGGACCTTGACTGCAGTTGGGGGGACTGTCGAGGAAAGCGGGGTGGGGGCAGACCTGGCATGTTGCCCACACCCACTCGGCTCTAGCAGATGAGCCCTGCGGGGGAGACAGTCTCCCCAAGCCCCACTGGTGCCGCTCTGCAGACGGGGCGCCCGGCGCCGCTCACCCCACTACCGCAGCAGTTCGGGGCTCACAGCATATGTGGGGGGGGGGGCTCAAGCCGGGGCTAATCCGGGGGCAGAACGTGAGAGGCAGCCCCAGCCCAGCCTGGCTCCCCGGGCAGAGCTGTCCGCCGCCCGTGGTGCTGAACGCGGCGGGCCCCGCGCTCCCCTCTCCGCCGGGCTGGCGAGGCTGGGGGGACGGCG
>NW_027427255.1:0-1234 GCF_003597395.2 Chelonoidis abingdonii | reverse complement strand
CCTCTCATAGCTGAGAGAGCACAGAACAGACAAAGACCCAAGACCAAGAAAACCCCACAAACTCCCTCCCTTAAGCTTTCAAAAATCCGGTTTCCTGATTGGTCCTCTTGTCAGGTGTTTGGTTCCCTTTGTTAACCCTTTACAGGTAAAAGAAACATTAACCCTTAGCTATCTATTTATGACGGGCCCCAACCCTAAGAATGTGAAATCTAAATAGACCAGCCAGACACAGGTGCGAGAAGGGCTATTACACAGTCAACAATGGAATTGCAGCCACTGGCATGGTAGTTCCAGAATTTGGGGGGCAGAGGGTAGGGTGAATGGGTGGGGAGGTAGTTAGAGAGATAATCTAGATATAAAAGAAAGGAAAGGTGGTGAGGGAGACAGGGCAGGATAAGAGGGGCACACATACAGTGAAGTTGAGATGAAGAGACTGGGGTAAGGAGGGTTGGAGCAAGCAGACAATCAGCACAGGGCCAAGGAAGTCCAGTCAGGCCCCTAGAAAATTCTCTCAATGTTAGTGTGATCAGATGTGTGAAAAATCAGGGCACAGGTGGGGGGTAATAGGCACCTATATAAAACAAAGCCCCGAATATCGGGACTGTCCCTATGAAATCGGGACATCTGCTCACCCTACTTAATGGCCAAAGGATCAAAGGTCCCTACTTTGGCTGCCTCTGCTCCTACCACCTGGACTCTCTGGAACTGGCTGGTTCCTCTCTGTGGTCTACATGGCAGTGGGGAGGGAAGGTTATTCATCCATTAGCTAAACTCTCACACTTCCTCTCACCAGGGCTACCCTCCAGTCCACACTGGGCACCGACTTCAAGGCTTCAGCCCCAAAGTGGACAGAATTTTGCAACAGTTGCCAGGGCTACTGCAGCCCTCAAGCTGCAAAGTAGCAGCTGTGGAATGGATCCACAGCTATTTCAGTTTTGTAGTCACTAAAAAAATTATGTTGTGTTAGAAATGTCCTTAAGGAGTCATATTAACTAGGATGATTAATGCTACTTTACAGACAGGTTTGAACCATTGTGTTGATTCCTTTAAACAGGCTTGACTATATCCAGGCTCCCTGTGTTATTGTCAGCACAAAAAAACACATCATAAGCATCATAATTATGTTTAGTATGAGTCAGCAATTCAGACTGGAATTTCCAGTAACACCCCCTGTGATAAGCACTATACCCATGCCATGTGCTGTCCCATGACAGCCCCTCAAAAAAAAAAAAAA
>NW_027427254.1:0-4391 GCF_003597395.2 Chelonoidis abingdonii | reverse complement strand
CGAATTTGTAAGTACAGGTAGGAAGACAATATAGGCTTTTACATTGTTTTCTGTATTTGCACGTGTGTAGTTTGCTGGAAATGTTTAAATTGTATTTTTTTTTCTGAATAAGGCTGTTTATTCATTTTTTTATAAGCAAATAACCCTGTAATAGTTCATCTTGATTACAGAGACCATTTTTATGTCTTTTCTTTTAAAAAGAAGCTTTTAAAGGATTGAACTCACAACCCTGGGTTTAGCAGGCCAATGCTCAAACCACCTTAAAGTCTATGAGTCTAAGTATGCAATTTCTTCTAGATTTGAAGAAATTTCCATGGACCATCCATCTCGAAAGGTACTAAGCATGAATAGTCTATAATCTACTGAATCTTGGTATCATTGACATAATATGCATGAACTGGCTGTGGTTCAAATATTTGACTACCATTCCTTATGCTTAAATGATGTGGCATGATTTCCTACATTTAATCTTGACATTTGGGGCCAGTTTTGTTATTCTTGGCAAACCCTTTTGTGGGAAGATTATTCAAACCCTCCCTTCACACCTTCCTGCAATGCTTCTGATTACGGAAACCACTTCCTGCGTGGAGCTATTTATGATGAAACTGAGAACAGTTCCCATAAAAAGCAGCAATTCCAGCATTTTGTCTTGTTGTTATAACCCACGTAAATCAAAGCAATATTTCATCTTCGATATATCTAAGGGTGGATTTTTCGGTCTATTTTGCTGCAGCTCTACATACTCTGTGAAATCCCTACTTCATCCCTTCCATTCTAAAAAGAAATATATGGCTTATGAAAGGCTCCTGATAGAACTCAAGGGACCCGAACTGTTAATTGTTACTTGGGAAATGAGGTCCCCTTGTCACTGGGACAGCTGCCTGTGTTGGGGTGCATACAGAGCCTGAGAGACCAGTTATTGTGCCTTACTGCACTTCAAGGGGAAGCCAGGCTTAACAAATCATGAAGCCCAGCTGTGCAGGCACAGACTGGTTAGTATAAAGCCAGGAAGTTGAGAACAGAAGAGGCTGCAGGGAGAAGGTTTGTAGTCACTCCTTAAAGGAATGGGAGTTGGCCAGGGACAAGGAAGAAATGCATGGGGGGAGTCCAGCAAGAGGCCAAGAAGGGTGAGGTAGCCACAGGGAGCAGAAGAATCTCCAGTGGCAAACCCAGCGACAGGCAAGGTGATAGAGAGATAGGATTGGAAGGAGCCTAGGGAAACAGCAGCAGAGTGAGACTGTAGCAGTCCAAATCTGCTAGGTCTTAGGTCCCTAGGCTGGAACCCGGAGTCATGGGCTGACCCTGGTTCCTGTATCAGCCACTGGCAAAGTGGCACAGAACCAGAAGTTGGAACAGAAGACTACCTGAGATGGCATACAAACAGCTGGTCTGGTGGGACTTTCTGGAGGGAACAATATAGTGACCAGAGTCATGGAGAGAGAGACAAAGGAGCCATAATACAAGCAATTGACTGAAGGGGGTACCAGGTGGGGCAAAGTAATTCCCAGACCCAGTCATGAGGAGGTGCAACTGCAGAGAACAGACCCCTTCATATTGTCATGACAACCACCATTTATTAGTATCATTTATAGGGGCAGAGTATGGGCTGGTTTGCACAAGGGATTAGAAGGATATAGGGGCCTGATGTGACCCTTGTGTTACCTATCCAGATTGCAAATAGCAGCACAGAGAGGACAACAACTCTCTCAGGGCTGCAACATCCCCACCACAGCCACCATAGAAGTGGGAAAGACAAGACAGGGAATGGGTGGAGCTTCAGCTTCATCCCCAGCACACCAGCTAGGGTAGCTACTCCAGTTCACTGTCAAAGTATGTAGGTATAAGTCTGGCATAGGGAACTCGTATTGCCAACCTCAAAAATCATGAGTCGGGTCTCAAACTTCAAGAAATTGGCTTAAAAATCATGAGATCAAAAAATAATAATTGTTGGGCTCTTTTTATTTGCCTTCTGTTCCTGGAACTTTTAGGGGTCATGGTTTCAAACTTTCCTCAGTAGCCACTGTGGGCTAGAAAGTTATTTTTTGAAAAAGGAAAGCTGAGCTTCTCATGTAATAACCAGATTCCAGCAGCTGGGGCTTTAAAAAAAATTATCAAATATCCCAAGACTCATGATCAGATCAAGAGTGTTGACAACACTGGGTTACTTCCCCTGCAGTACAAGGGAGAACAGCTTCTAAGTCAAAGTGCCTTCTACAATCTGCCCCCCCAGGCTGCTACTGGGGCAGCACAAAAAGATGTGGACAAATTGGAGAAAGTCCAGAAAAGATCAACAAAATGATTAAAGGTCTAGAAAATATAACCTATAAAGGAAGATTGAAAAAATTGGGTTTGTTTAGTCTGGAGAAGAGAAGAGTCATGATAACAGTTTTCAAGTACATAAAAGATTGTTACAAGGAGGAGGGAGAAAAATTGTTCTTTTTAACCTCTGAGGACAGGACAAGAAGCAATGGACTTAAATTGCAGCAAGGGCAGTTTAGGTTGGACATTAGGAAACACTTCCTAACTGTCAGAGTGGTTAAGCACTGGAATAAATTGCCTAGGGAGGTGGTGGAATCTCTATCATTGGAGATTTTAAAGAGCAGGTTGGACAAACACCTGTCAGGGATGGACTCTAGATAATACTTAGTCCTGCCTTGAGTGCAGGGACTGGACTAGATGACATCTCAAGGTCCCTTTCAGTTCTACAATTCTATGAAAAACAACTCGAGAGGTTTCAGAGTAGCAGCTGTGTTAGTCTGTATCTGCAAAAAGAACAGGAGTACTTGTGGCACCTTAGAGACTAACAAATTTATTTCAGCATGAGCTTTCCCGTGAAAGCCCCCTACAGCTCACTTCTTCGGATGCATATGAATGGAACTCAAGAGAAGATCCAATGCCTGTGTGTCACACTCCATTAACTATGTCCAGGTAAGTGGGCTTATCGAGATGTTATCATTTATGATCAGCTATATTTGGGAGTTCTGTCTTTGGTCGTACAGGGCCATTAATGTTCATTTCCCTCCCCTGCAGAAAAGTTAAGTTCTATCGCCCAAGATGGGATCACTATGAACTGACTGAGGACAATGGAACCTAAGAAATCTCAAATGACCTGCAAGGTAGGACAAAGCCACCATATATTCAGTGTGTTTTCTCATTTTATAAGTCTATTTCTGTTTCTTGAGTGCGCGTTGGGTTGTGTCTGAACGTCAGTCCCACTGAAGTGTGTAATTGGTGACGACTTTACCCTGTATTCACCCGTCTGCACAACTATTTGTACATAATGTGTTTGGTACATGAAGTCCTTGTGAAGTATCATTGAAAACTCATAGATGTGCTGGTCATTATTGTCCTAGTAAATGTGACAGACAGTGTATCTAAGTATACTGTATGGTGTTACTAAAACCATTTTCCAGATAACTGGGGAGGGCCAAAGGCAGTTGCTCAGGCCAGGTCACTATCAGTGGCGACTGTTAAATCGGTTTAATGGCGAATATACCGATTTAACGCTGTACCCGTTTCACCCACGACGTCGTTATTAATATCGAGTTACACGGTCCTAATCGATTTCGGAACTGACCCCAACAGAGGAGTAACGCTAATTCGATATTAACAGTTTCGGATTAACGGTTAGTGTGGATAGTAAATCGATGTATGCTCCGGGCGGTATCCCATGAGTGCAGCACTGACGCTCTGACGAGCAATGCTGAACTCGGACATGAGCGGCAGGTAAACAGAAAATGCCCCGCAAACTTTTGAATTACATTTCCTGTTGCCCAGCGGAGCGATCAGCACGGCTGGCGATGAGTCTGCAAATCGAAAAAGAGCTCCAGCATGGACCGTACGGGAGATACTAGTCTGATGCTGTATGGAGACAAATCAGACTCTCGCACCACTCTGTCACACCAACCCGAAATGCCAAGCGTTTGAATAAAAAACTCCAGATATCACAGCGCTGTGTGACAACGTAAACGGGAAGCCAGAGACAAATGACGCTCATGGATGGAGGGGTACTGAGACTTCAGCCTATCCACATCCACAGCAAGTCTTTAAAATTATTGTTGCAAATTCTTGGCTGAGCTCCCATATCTGTATGGTTCCCTTTCAGATCTTTAGGGGACCGACTGGGGATTAATTTTTGGGTGTTTTTTGGGGGTCCCTGCTGTGTGTTAGATTGTTTTTTTTTTTTTTGCGCCTCCTTTGTTTTTTGGAAAAGTGGGTTTAGGGGGTCTGTTAGGTCTGTGTTTGCTTTTATATGTTTTGTGGTTAGGATTTTGTTTTCTTTTTTTGTAGGTTTTTCTGTTAGGTTTGCGTTCTTTGGTGTTTGGGTTTCTTCCCTGGTAAATTTTCGTGTTTTTGTTTGTTTATTTAGGTTGTTTTTAGGTCGTGTTTTT
>NW_027427253.1:0-7260 GCF_003597395.2 Chelonoidis abingdonii | reverse complement strand
TATGAAAGCATTTTGAGAGCTTTAGTATCCCCAATCTTCAGCTTTTACTGGCCGGAATAGTACCATTATTCTTTGGTTTACAATTTGATTAGTCATTCGTCGAATTGATGCTATTACACAGGGAATAAGGCAAGCTAAAGCTGATAAGGCCATAAGAACACATACAACAAAGAGGAAGCCCTGCCGTAGCCACTCCTTTTGTGGCAACCAGGAAGTAAGCCAATCTGTGTCCCACCCCTTCCACGTTTGGACTGAGACATGGGCTAGCTTCCTCATTTCCTTAGTTAACTGTTTGACTGCCCTTCCATTATCGTCTATTTGTAAACAACAATTAGACTCATTTAATTTTGCACATAATCCCCCTTCCTCCGCTAGTAAATAATCAAGGGCTATATGGTGTTGATAAATTGCGGTTCTCATTTGCATCGTCTGATCAGCTAAAAGGTCGAGCCCTGTGGCGGTTTGGTTGGTTACTATTTCCAAAACAGCCTGCAGTCTAATTATTCAATTTAGGTTATAAATAGGTTCCCTGGCTCCCGTTATTAGCTCATCAGGGTTCCACGTGGCTGGTCCATAATGTTCTATGATTCTTTCGGGAGGCCACTCCTGTGTTCCCCATTTTTGGGAGCTTCCTGTGGTCAAAGTAGAATCAATATACCGCCTTTCCCTTATGAGATCATCATATACTTTGATTCCTAAGGTATTTCCCTGTAGGAGAGGTAGTAATTAGGAATAATACTTGCATTATGATTTCTTAAACAAACCCTTCAGTCCCTCTAGGGTTCGTAAGTCCAGTCTGGACCTTCTCTTGTGTCACCTCGGACTTCCGGTGCCGAGGTGGGCAGAGGGTCGGTCCAGTCGTTTGAAGTTTCGCCTGTGCCTCCCCGGGCTTCCGGAGCTGGGGTGGACAGAGGGCTGGTGTCCTTTTCTGGTGGTTTGGTTCCCTCGTCAGGCGTGAAGAACCGTTTCACCCACGTATGGTGCGTCCACTTGTCGCTCCCAAGGAGTTTAATTGCAGAGTGGCTGATGAGCGAGACTGTGTGTGGGCCGTCCCACCATGGTGTAAGGGGGTCACGTTTCCACTTCTTGATGAGGACTTGGTCACCAATTTGAAATGGATGTACAGGCTGATCGAGAGGCAGGGATTGGAAAGATGCCGCGTATCGATGTAGCTGGGATAAAACAGTCTGTAGGAGAGAAACTTGTTTCCATAAGGTATCATTGCCTACTTCCCAGGTTACATCTTCCCGAAAGTCTGGAGCAGGGATTCGTGGGGGAAACCCGAATACTAATGCAAAGGGTGATAGTTTTAACCCTTTTCTTGGGGCCCTTCGCAGTCGGGTTAAAACTAGGGGCAAGACGTCTAGCCATTTCAATCCTGACTCCATGCATAGTTTGGTAAGGGTTTCTTTTAATGTTCGATTTATTCCCTCTACTTGTCCTGAACTGTGAGGTCGCCATGCTATATGAAAATTCCATTGTATGCCTAAGGCTTGAGACACTTCCTGTGTTATTTTTGAAAGAAAGTGACTCCCCTGATCAAAATTAATGATTTCCGGTACATGATCTCGGGGGATTATTTCTTGAACTAAGGCCTTGGTGACAGCCCGGGCCTGGCAATGTCTGGTGGGGAAACACTCCACGCACCCAGTTAGTTGGTCCACAAAGATAAGTAAGTATTTGTAGCCTCTGCAGGGGGCATTTCGGCAAAATCAACTTGTAGATTCCATTATTTTTAATCACTACTACTGCTCCGGTATATTGTTTATCATCTACCGCGTAACTAGATCCATCTACATATCCCTCTATATCAGGGTTAGGCCAGGGTATGTCCGAGAGGTCTGGGCGTGGTTTCATTTCTTGTTGCAAGACCTCAATACAATCGTGAGTGGGCCTGGACTCATAGGGGTCCCGAGGGTCAGGCAACAAGGTTGCCGGGTTAAGGGAGCTGACAGGCTGGAAAGTCAAGTTAGGGGCCAACAAGAGTCCTACCTCGTATCGTGAATGTCGGCTGGGATTTAAATGTTTGTCTCAGGCCCCTGTTCCTAATATTTGAGGTACTCCATGTGGGACTACAACCTCAGTGTCTCCACCCAGGGTTAATTTTTCAGTTTCTTGTACGAGAAGAGCTGTGGCAGCAACAGTGCGCAAACAAGCAGGCCATCCCCTGGCGACAGGGTCCAACACCTTTGAGTAATAGCCAATAGGCCGCCAGGTTGGTCCTGATCGTTGGCATAGGAGTCCGGTTGCCACCACTTTCCGTTCATGGACATAGAGGGTAAATGGCTTTCGTGGATCCGGGAGAGCTAAGGCAGGTGGCTGAATTAATGCCGCTTTAAGCTCTCGAAATGCTTTCTCCATCTCCCTAGTCCATGCCCAATGAAGCAAGCCCTCCTTGGTTAATGATTCATATAAGGGTTTGGCTTTTCCTCCATAATCAGGGATCCAGAGCCGACAAAATCCAGTTTTTCCCCAAGAACCCCACAGGAAAGGGGCCTAAAAGTTTTTTTTCTTTTCATTGGGGGGTTTCGTGGTTGGGGACTATCAAGTATAGCCCGGATCCGTTCTTTACTTAAGCTACGACTTCCTTTGCGGTCAGCTGGTACCAAGAAAAGGTACTTGCTGTTTAAACCAATTGATCTCTGTCTTTAGAGACTTCTAACCCTTGCTGCAAGGTAATTAAGGGAGCCCCACAGTTGCTCCGTGCAGGCTGCCTCTGTTTCAGTACTTAAAAAGCAAATCATCACAGTACTGAACTATGTTACATGAGGGGTGGTTAGCTAGGAATGGGGCAAGTCTTTCTTTAGTTGGCTGCCCAAAAAATCTCGGGGCACAGGTCATGTCCCTGTGGCATAACAGTCCACAGTATTGAGCCTTATAGTGCGTGTCCGGATCTTCCATTCAAAAGCAACAGCTTCTGATATCGGAGTCAAGGGGTATGAAAAGAAGGCATCTTTCAAATGTATAACAGAAAACCACCATGATGTTGGGAACCTGGCTCAGATAGTATGGGTTTTTGGGACAACTGGATAGGGGGCCTCTACCAGTGTGTTAACTTGTCTTAGGTCCTGTACTAGACGGTATGTCCATTAGGTTTGGGTATCCCTATTATTGGAGTAATTGTACGGGGACGTACCGTCCCTAAGCCATCCACACCGTAGAAACTGTAGAATTAAGGGTTTAGCCCAATTTGTGTTGGTAATTTTATAGAGGGTATTGTCAGACGCAAACTGGCTGTTTCTCAACGTCTCGTCTGGGCTTGCCCCTTTATCTTTACAGGCAGAGGGCTGTCTTCGCCTCTCGTTCCCTCCTATCAAGAGCCTTCAGACTCGGATATAATGGGGGGGGAGTACATAATCTAGGGTTTGGGGATTACAGGAGGCGGCATGGCCTTTAACATGGGTACTGCGTTCTTAATCGGGACACGGGCCATCAGCATTTGGATGGTTTTTGTCTGCATTTTTGTAACCACGGAGGGAATTTGCCACCAGATCCTGCCAAATATCAATATACGGATACTGGCCAATGCCATCTCGGGTTACAATGCCATGCACGGCTTGTACTATGTCTAACTTCAATGTACCCCATCTGGCCATTCTACTCCAAACGTGGCCATTCTATTGTACAGACTTTTATAGATCATCCTTATAATACTACACCATAGGCTGCCTGGCATCTAAACGTTTATCAGTTATTAACAGACAACCCAGGGGTGTCCCTGCATAAAAACTCTGAGTGGACCCCATATTGTAGTATGCTCCTGAGCACTCACACACATTTATCTTTATACTAGAGAAGGAAATCTTTAGACGGTCAGCTGACCCCCTTGCAATCAAGATATCCTGGTCATCGGTTTCCCCTTGCAGGAGTCTTTGGGAGCGGCTGGAGTCAGCCTAAGCCTTCCATATTCCCTCACACTTCAAACAGAACATTATTATAAGTTCAATCTTTGATATATACTAAAAAGGAGGAATACAAGCAGTCTGTTAGCAGTATAAAGCTGAACAAGTGGAATAGCCATAGACTAGTGAATCCAAGTAGTATGCATACCAACCGTAAATCTGGATCCATACAATGCATAAACATTCACAGAGTACACTAATCCATACAACACAATATAACATTCACAGACTTACACTTTTTGTACTATCCATATACCTTCCTGTATACAGGCTGCCTACAAAGTTCCGTTATCCACCCACACTTCGGGGGTGTACTCCTCAAACCCTAGAAGTAAACGCACTTACTGCCCGGAGTGGCCGCGTCCGGCTCGGGGACTCGGAAAAAGGTAAACTCAATGCCTCTGTGTCTCTGGGACCTTCTCTAAAAGAGGACACCGCCGCCCCGGTATGCCGAGGTGGTCCGAGAGCACGAGCCGCACCAATCAGCTCGGGGTGGCCACTTCTCTCGGTACCAGCTCACTAGCCCCCCGGTAGCGTTAGTTGCCCTCTAACAGGGGGGTCCCGGCGGAGTCGCCAGTTTGTTAGCCAAATGGGCTCGTTCTCCCCGGAGCTAGTCAATTTACTCCAAGGAGGCACAGAGAACAGACTGAGTTTTATCCAGACCTTTATTAGACGACCAGCTGGACGGGTGCCCTCCCCAACTAATGCCAGAGGAGTGACACCCCGAAGCATAGCAGGTACTACGTATATATACCATTATTGACATCATATCAGACCACACTGACACAGCATATTTTCAGGGTTTTGCAAACATGAGGTACATAGGTCTATTTGCCTGTTGATGCACGTTAAACATTCCACGTTGTTCCCCTTGATCAAAGTACGTAGCAATGTTTGACATAGGTTATGAAAGCAGGTCATAGAATCATTTCACAAAACAGCCAAGCATTACAAAAACAGCTAAGCATAAATCATTTTATCTATCACCTATCAACCAAGAAATCAATCACTTTCTATTTATATGAATAATATTGTCTGCACTAAAGGTTTGATTGAAGCTCCAGTGTAGTCAATAATGATGTTCATGGAATGTAATTGGGTGTGGATTAGGCCCTTCAATAACACCATGCTTTCAAAGATTTCAAAATGCCAAATAAGAAGTTAAACAACTTTTCAAATCCTTACCATTATCCTTATTTTAAAGATAAATAAAGTGAGGTGCCATGAAGGTGAATGATTTCTCCAAACCCAGCGCAAATAAATGCCTGAAGTGAAAGTAGAGCCCAAGAGTTGTGCCTCCCTAATCTAACCACCAAAGACCAATTTAGTGAGAATTCCTGCTCAATGTCCAGCACAGACCCACAATGTGGACATTGTCTGAAAGCCTCAATCTGATTAGTCAGTGGGATTTTGTATTTTATTGCCAAAATGTATCAGTGAGTGGAGAACTCTGACTATACTACAGTTGGACCAACTATCCCAGTAGACATTCTGCTACAATTCTGAACATGGTGAGCTGTAGCCTTTTATTTATTCCTCATGTTTTCCATGGAAATAGTTTCACTTCAGGAGGACAGAAGGAATATTTTAAATACTCAGTAACAACTGGTCTGATGTCCCTGTGGACCCACAACTCAATGAATAGACAGTTTACACAACTGTTTTATGTTGAACATCTGAGAAAATGCCAAGTGTTGAGTATGACATCACAGGGATTTCCAAAATTGCTGTAGTACAGAACAGCACCAACCAGCTCTCTCTTGATGGCCAAGTTGAGCACTGACTAGAGCTCAGTGCCCCAGCACCTGTGCTTGGGCCAGTTGATGTCATAATGAAAGATGTAGCAGAATTGCCATGACAAGCAGATTTTAATTGCCAAAAAGGGAATATACTGGGTCTTATGTGTGTGTGCATCCCTGCTTGGTCTGCCCAAGTGTTTGTGATTATCTTGTCCTCCCTATCCCAGAAAAGAGAATAAAAGCCCAAACATTAAGGAGAGCTGAGGGTGATGATTCTTTAGCTCAAGTGACAGGCCTGTTTTATTGAAATCTATGATCCTGAGAGCTTAGCACAGGAAACAGAAAACACCTGGCTTCTGTTACATGGATCTGCATTCAGCCTCAAAAGTAGTAATTTATCACATATGAGAGAACAGTTAACTCTGTCAGAGTTTAGAAGGGAAGAATGAGAATCAGGAGAGCTGGGTTCCCTTTGTAGTTATGTCACTGATGGTCTGTGAACTTGCCCATGTTACTTAACAACATTGCTCCAGTGGTAGCGTGGGGATAATATTGTAACCGTCTAGTCTTTTAGCTAAAGCACTGTGGTTTTCACTACCACGGTACATTAGTGGAGGGAAGACAAATAATTTTGATCTATGGGGGTGCATTTGGGGCAGAATTATATTGATTTTGATCACCAGGGATAAGTTGCCGAGATGGGGAGAGTTGAATTTCCTTTTGTGGGTGGGGTAAGTTTTTGTGAGGGAGATGAATTTGTTTGTGTTTTCAGGAGTGAATTTTTTTATTTTTTTTTTGGTGGGAGGGGAAGTTGAATTAGTTTTGCTTCCCTAGGTGATGAATTGGGTGTGGTTGCTGGGGATGGGAAGAGGAGTTTAATTGTTTTCGGTCACTGGGTGCAAAGGACAGAAGAGGGCTGAACTGTTTTGTTCCCTGGGGAGTCCACTGAAGGGAGAGTTGAATTGATTTTGGTCAGAGTGATATTAAGTGGTCTAGGCATGATGGTGGTGTGAAGAATTGAATTGTTTTTTGTCACAGGCCATGATTTTAAGGAGAGATAGTGGCACTGTTTTTTGTTACCCCGGAGTGTTGGGCAGGGCGTTGAACTGGGCTTTGTCACTGGGGTGTGCTGGGTGAAGGGGGCAATTGCTTTGGGTTTGGCTGTTTCTGTAAGGGAAGTTGAATCGGTTTGGGTTGCTGGGGTGAGGGAGTTGTATTTGGCTTGGTTAGTGGGATGCTTTCATGGGTGGGGGAAAGGAGATAGAGGGGGTGGTAACTATGCTAGGGGAAGGACTGAGCTTCACTTTCTCTCATCTTCATTCAGCCAGCATTTTCCTTTTTTTTTTCTTTGCCTCTATGTCTCCATATTTCCCCTCCAAAGTCTTTAAAACAACAACATAAAAAAAACCCCAAAAGAGAGTGATGGACAGAGTAGCACATCCCCTCACCAATTAGGCCTAATTTCTGATGCCTGAATTTAGTCCATTAATTTCCAGTCCCACCCTTCTGTTCTTTACCAGGCATGGATTTTAACACAGCCTTTGAATTATTTCAGCAGGCCCTTTTGTTTAAACTAATTCTGCCTTTATTTCTGTCAGGAGTGGCTCACAAGCATTAGT
>NW_027427252.1:0-1010 GCF_003597395.2 Chelonoidis abingdonii | reverse complement strand
ATTAAAGTTATATCACTATTTAACTATAGATAGCCATTTTGGCTATGTTCCCTAAGTAGGGAACTCTTTGGGGAAAAAAAACCACACACACACAAGTGATACTAGATTTTCCCACTGGCAAATATTGAATAGACAATGAAATGCCAGGGAATTATAAAATTCATTGCACGTTTCTCTATTTTACAGGTAATTTGTCTTTGGAATATTTTCATTCAGCTGTTTACAAGTCTGACTTTATTGGCATTCACTATGTAGCCTATTATAACTGTATATATTATTTGCCTTTTAAGCCTTTGAATTTCTATTTGTAATGCCTGTAACATGTTTAGTTTGAACATGTATCCTTTCTTTTGTTTCATCAATATACTTGGCACTGCAGTGATTTCATAAAGAAAGACAATTTTGTCATTGTAGTACGTGCATAGTTTGTCTTTTGGCTTATCAAGAATGTCCCTCATGTTCTATTATTCTCGGTAAGCTGAAAGCTAAATTATGCCCACACTACATTCTCTGTCAACATGATACTAAAAAATGACTGAAATGTCCCATTCAAAAAGGATACAGTAATTGCATATAAAAATAGAATAGTAAAAAACATAAACCATGCAAAGGAACCACTATTAAGTGAATGAACCCTGAAAAGATAAAATTGCACCTTCCAAACTTAACCTAAAAAATTAAAATAATCGTAAAGCTTAGACAATGGAAAAGAAAGAATAAATAATAATGTATATTGAAAGATACTTAGTTGTTGAGCCAATTTAACAGGTACAAGGAGCTGTTCTAAAGCTTCCATCAAACTATAATTTAGAGAAAAAAATAGACAGGAAGAGAATGTCCACGAATTTGCATCGCATTAGCAAAAGTATCTTTTGAGCCATCGACAAATCTATTAAGAAAACATACAATCATCAGTAGTGTAATCTACCCATAGATACATAGGGTTGTTTTTGTTCATTTGTTTCTTAAAACAAACAAAAAGCTCTGAACTGTTTAAGTATTTGGTTGTT
>NW_027427251.1:0-2576 GCF_003597395.2 Chelonoidis abingdonii | reverse complement strand
CTTCCCAAATTTTGGGAAGATTAGAAGCACTGAGATTTGGCCTTTCTGTGGAATAAAGGTTTAGAGGAGTTTCTTTCCAAAAAATGGTGGGGCCCCAATTGAAAGCTTTTGGCCATAATGGAGGATTATTCAGAAGCTTTTACCAAAAGGGGGATTCCCAAATTTTTTCCCTATTTTCCATTCTTCCCAATGGAGGGAATTCCTATAAGCAAAAAACTTTATCAGTTGGCAGAAAAAAAACATAAAAAAAATTCTGTGGGGGGGCTCTTGGCCAAAATTCCCCACTTTACTTAAAAACTCTTAAAAAAAAGGGCTTTGAAATTCTGAAATTAATTTTTGGCCCTTACTACTTAACCCAAAAAACTTTACCAACCAAACAGTTATTGAAAAAAAAAAATAAAAAAAAAAAAAAACGGCCTCACAATTTTGCTTAAAGAAAAATCCACCCAAGAGTCCAAAACAATCCAAGCTTTCAGGGGAGAAGGGGCCTGAAAATTTTGGCGAAAACATATTTTTTTACCAATGCTTTTTGACACTTCACATAGTATACCAAGATTTAAAATTGGAAATCCCAAGACTCACCCCCAGGTTTCAAGAAGGCCCTAAAAAAAAAAAAAACCACTTTCAGACTTTCACTTCTGCCTTTCAAAAAAATAGCTTTCCAAATATTCAGAGGACTTAAGTTTGACAAACCAGGCTTTTGCACTGGCCTTTTATATGCAAACTTTGGGGGTTTTGAAGTTACGCCCATTCCCCAGGATTAGAAAATTACAGGCTCTAGTTATGCCACTTCACGATTTTGTAAGAATTCAAACGGCCATATTGGGCAGAGGAAAAAAGCCCACAGTAGCATTTATTTATTTATGGAAGGGGCTGCTCAGTGGATTTGTGGTAGGTTCAGTAGGGCACCAGGTGTTTTTATAAAGTCTATGGGAGCACAAAACCTTGCCCACCTGTATTGTCACCTCAGGGTCACCACCCAAAACAAATCTTCCCTCCGGAAGGCAGCTAAAGAGAAGTGAAAGTCCCAAGTGCAACAGGGTATGGCCCACAAAAAAACCCAAAGTGAGAAGGCAGGAGATGAAAGAAAAAGCAACAGACCCAATGACCAAGGACAATCTAATGAGAATGATTCAGGTTTAAGGGGCATGAAATCTTTATCAACCAACTGAGTGGGGGTCAGATTTTTTTCCTGGATCCTTCATTCTTGCAGAAAAAAGTGTTTTCCAGCATCAGTTACTTTTACAAGTGTTAACACGTCAAATATCAAACTTCCAAAAACAGAGCATTCCTCTAACCATGGGGGAAAACCCCAACCGCAAAAGCCCACATTCTTCCTATTGGCCAAGTCAACGGGAAGCTGGGAAAACACACAACACCAGCCATCGGCCCATTTTAACCTCCTCCCCCTTGGACCTTTTTTATTTTGCGAAAAACAAGCGGAAAAACCCTACGTCAGACTCTGCTTTGAATTTAAAACAAAAATTGTGGTCGACGTCCTCGAAGTGGCTAGTACTCAGACATAACAACGGATTCAACAGATCACCGGTCTGATCTAGTCTGACAGTTTCTATGTTCTTATGTGTGCAGGTAGCAATGTTAGATGCAGATCTTAAACTGGGGTAAATTATGACAGCTCTGGTTCTTAGTATTTTGTACAGAAAAAAGAATATTCATTTGCCATTCATTCATTGGTAGATATTTCTGTCTCACAAGTTGTTTAAGGAGAGAAGTCCTGAGGCAAAATCCACGCAAGGAACCTAACATTATGAAATTTGTCTCTGCCATACTTTGTATAAACATTTTGTAAAAGGGAATAATTATCTCATTCAGGCAAGGTAGAAATGGTCTCTACCATATGTTTAATCTACGGACAGTATATTTCAGAAAGAGGGATTGAGAGGGAATCGATGGGTTGATTTAGAGAGAGGTAAAGAGTAAGTGGAAGAAGAGGATTAGGAGGAGGAAACTCGGAGGCAACACATAGCCAGCAACTGAGGATCTACGCCATGGGTCAGAAACCTCTTAGAAATGGTGTGACAAGTCTTCTTTTATTCGCAGTAATTTAAGGTTTTGCGTGCCAGTAATACATTATACAGTTGCAGGGGCCGGTGGATGGAAGCCCAGAGTGGCAGCGGGCTGAGTGGCTCAGCCTGCAGCTGGTCTCAGGTTCCATCCACCGATCCCCACCAGTCGGGGTCGCCGCCGCTGGCCTCACTCAGCCCGCTGCCGGCCAAGGGTTCCATCCATCCAGTCCGGCAGTTTGCTGAGCAAGGCTGGCAACGGGGACCCCAGGCCAGCAGCAGTGTACCACACTAAATCAGCTTGCGTGCTGTCTTTGGCATGCATGCCATAGGTTGCCGACGGCTGATCTACATCATCATTTCCCTGCACTCTCTCTTGCTCTGTCTCCAGGGCCTCCAATGTCATAGTAACTGAGTTGTGACCCATTTGTTCCGCTGATCCCCATGCATTATATTGATTCTATTCCCTGCTGTGTGTTACAGGTTTACCGCCAACACAGAAAGATGACTTTTGATGAAAACTTTAGTGATGAATTGTTTTATAAGCCCTAC
>NW_027427250.1:0-1311 GCF_003597395.2 Chelonoidis abingdonii | reverse complement strand
TCAGATTGCTTTCCAGAGCAGTCACAATGGGGCACTGTGGGATACTGCCTGGAGGCCAATACCGTCGATTTTCGGCGACACTAACCCTAATCCGACATGGCAATACTGATTTCAGTGCTACTCCCCTCATCGGGGAGGAGTACAGAAATCGGTTTAAAGAGCCCTTTATATCATTATAAAGGGCTTCGTTGTGTGGACGGGTGCAGGGTTAAATCGGTTTAACGCTGTTAAATTCAGTTTAAATGCGTAGTGTAGACCAGGCCTCCATTGCATTGGTCTGCTCTGTTCTTGTGAAACTAAAGTCGGAAGGACTTTTGGTCTGAAGCAGGATTGATTCTTGGAAATGTTGCTCTACAGCCTGCATGCAGAAATGTTTTGGGAAAATGTTACAGGCCAGCCAACCTGTGTGTGACCCATAACAACTTAACAGGAGGCATTACAATTGTAATCAAGACAATCTACTTGTATGTGAATGTCATAGAGATGTACTAGCAATCAACTCATTCAATTGTAGTAATAGAAATCAAGGGTAGATGCTAAGTGTATTTGTCTGTGTTTACCTATATCCTGTTAGAAGTTTAACACTGGAGCCAGATTAGTTTATAGATGCTAATTCCCTTTCATGTCTTAATTTCCTTAATTATGATGCAACTGTGTCCAGTTAACCTTAAAATCAAAGATGTAAAATATTGCAAGAAACTAATAATATTATCTACATTGTCTTCAGTTTAACTATGTTATAATGGACAACGGTCTAATTGCTTTATGTGAATGAGTGTAACTAGTTTACCTGTGTATGCATAGGAGATAGAAGATGAGCTTCGAAGCAGCGGTCCACAGGCGATCTGCATTGCCTGTACTTCCTCAGGGAAAGGCCCTGATGTGACACAATCTAAGGAGGCATGTCAGCCTGCTAGAAGAGCTATAAAAAAGAAGTCTTGGGCCTAATCCTGTCATCTCTAGTATGCTTAAACTTTGAACAGGGAAAGTGTAAGCTATAGAATGGGGGTCTTCCAATAAATTATTTGACATTACCTGGGAAATGCCTGGAAAGACTAACAGACTTTACATATAAGATGTCTTTGGATTCTGACCTGTTGGGATGATTCCAGGGAGACTCTTACAAGCCAGCAGTTTATTTCAATCACTGCTGTGATCCTGAACTATAAACACTGGACATGCATATGACGACGTGCTCATGCTCCAAAACGTCTGTTAGTCTATAAGGTGCCACAGGATTCTTTGCTGCTTTTACAGATCCAGACTAACACGGCTACCCTTCTGATATATGAACACTGGAAGTCACATGTA
>NW_027427249.1:0-909 GCF_003597395.2 Chelonoidis abingdonii | reverse complement strand
TCTCTCTCTATGACTCTATGTCTCTCTCTGTCTCTCTGTGTCTCTCTCTCTATGTCTCTATGTCTCTGTTTCTCTCTGTTTCTCTATATCTCTATGTCTATCTATGTCTTTCTGTCTCTCTGTGTCTCTATGTCTCTCTCTATGTCTCTAAGTCTCTCTCTATGTCTCTATGTCTCTCTCTATGTCTCTCTATGTATCTCTGACACTCTCTATGTCTCTCTTCATGTCTCTCTGTCTCTCTCTCTGTCTCTCTTTCTGTCTCTCTATATGTCTCTCTGTCTCTCTGTCTCTCTCTTTGTCTCTCAATATGTCTCTCTGTCTCTCTCTGTCTCTCTGTCTCTCTCTATGTCCCCTTATATGTCTCTAGCTCTCTCCCTGTGTCTCTCTCTATGTCTCTCTGTCTCTCTCTCTCTCTATGTCTCTCTATGTTCCTCTGTCTTTCTTTATGTCTCTCTGTCTCTCTCTCTTTCTTTCTCTCTGTCTCTCTATGTCTCACTCTAAGTCTCTCTGTCTCTCTCTCTGCATTTCTCTTTATATGTGTCTATGTCTCTCTATCTCTCTATGTCTCTATGTCTCTCTCTCTCTATGTCTCTCTCTATGTCTGTCTCTATGTCTCTGTCTCTCTATCTCTCCCTTTATGTCTCTCTCTGTCTCTCTGTCTCTCTATGTCTCTCCCTATGACTCTCTCTCTCTGTCTCTCTCTATGTGTCTCTGTCTCTATGTCTCTTTGTCTCTCTCTCTCTCTCTGTTTCTCTCTCTCTCTCTATGTCTCTTTCTCTCTATGTCTCTCTCTTTCTCTCTCTATGTCTCTATGTCTCTCTCTCTGTGTCTCTATGTCTCTCTCTGTGTGTCTCTCTCTCTCTCTGTCTCTCTCTCTGTGTCTCTCTATGTCTCTCTCTCTAAGTCTCT
>NW_027427248.1:0-5323 GCF_003597395.2 Chelonoidis abingdonii | reverse complement strand
GCAATAAACTGCACTCCAGACGACTCGATCAGTGCAAACCAGTTTTGAGTGGGAAATTACGTTTGAATCGTGTATGACAAGTGCAAGGCATTAATCGCATTGCTGCTAGAAGAACCGTGACTCTGGGAACGTGGCAGGACCTTGGATGACTTTGCACAAATATTCCTATTGGAGGGCATAGATGGGACGCATATTCTATTCCTGACCCAACCCCCCCCTAGCTCCGATAATATCAAGAGATATTTCTCTATGGTTCTCCAGCGACTTGTGGATCACCGTGTGTTTCTTGACATTAACAGCTGGCTCTGAAAGGTGCATGATTGCACGCATTTTAACGAGTGCCTGTTCAGGAAGCTGAGCCGGACTTTTTCCAGATCAAAAGATACAAGTAGGGGACGTCGAAATGCCCATTTGATCCTGGGACCCTTAACCGTAATGCTGTCATGAAACCAAGGGAAGACTTGAGCGAGCAAAGACCATTTCACTACAGCTAGCCAGTGCGAATGACGTGGAGTTGCTTTGCCTTTTAAAATGACCTGGTGAATCTCTTATGGGCAGCTAGACATTGGGGGAAGCACATCCCTGCGTATATCGGTGCTGGTATCCTCCATAATATTTGTGAAGGAAGGTGAAACATCGTCAGGAATGGAACCTCCAATGTTAACAGCCTGGGTGAATTTGCACAGAGAGAGCAGGGTACTAGAGAGCCAGCACAGGCTTCAGGTTAGGGATGCCTTGAGAGGAGGAATTGAGGCTGCAAAACCAACAGTAATGTTTGGCCTTGCACGAGTGAGTGCAGTGTTTACAATGATTTGAGTGCCTGTTTTTTCCTGGGCTCAGATCTTCACTTTCTGCAATAAAAAAACTGTTTAAAAAGCAATTCATTTATGAAAAAAAAACTAAAGGGCAGGGGGGCCTGGTGACTGACGTCAGAGTGTTGAATATGTTCCTGTCTGGAGTGCGGCATGCCTCTGCACTTCAGGATGCAAATCTGCATGGTGATGGGGGTTGGTGCATAGGGTAAGGTCTGTTCTCGGCTGGTAGGTGAACGTCGTGTTTGGGCCAGCCTGTTGTGGTACACTGGATGCTGGAAAAGGTTTGAGCTGAATGGGCACAAGGGAAAGAGTTTTGACTGGTGGGGGCGAGCGTAGTGCTCTCTTCCTGCATGGCTACATGACTGATACGGTACTTTGGTTGGCGCCAGGAATGCTTCGAGGTGCTTCATCGCATTTCTCTTCTCCTTGTCTTCTCCTTGCTTTCTTTCCCGTTCCTGCATTTTCTCTCCAAGTCCTGCAGTTTTTTTACTCTTCTGGAAGTATTCTACTGCTTTTCACATTCTCTTGCTTTTTCGGGCTTACTTCTCAGGTTTTGGTGCTCCAGCAGTCTTGATATGGCAGTCGAGTGTTCGGACACTGCTTATAAAGGACAAAATTGGAACATTAACAGAGAGCGAGCATCTGTGTTACTCACTAGGAAGAATTACTCTCTACTTAGATATTTCCACATACAAAAGAGCACACAGAACCACAGCAGCGAGTAATGTGAAGTAGGGAAGTGCAGATTAATTATCCTGGAACTATCTGCTTGGGCGTCACCTGGAAGGACTGATAGGTTCAGCTGTACTGGTTCTGGTCCTTGGAACAAAAGCTGTGGGGGACCTACACACACTCTCCAACATCTCACGATTTATCCGAGTATCTCTTGCTGCTAGGTCACCTGGGACCAGGCGAGGTCTTTCTAAGCAATGCGACTTGCCCTGGCCTATGCAGTGCTGTGCCAACAATGTCCCCTCCTCGCGGACAGATGGGCGCGGTACCTTGCCTAAACTGGAGAAGGACCATAGGGCTCTCCTATAAACTTGCGCATAGTGATTGCCCAGTTCTGGCAACTTTTTGAAGAGATTACCGAAGCGTTACCCGGATGTGATAGACCACTCAATGGGCTATATCCAATCATATGATGCAGCAGCCATAACCCCCTCCCTCCGACACTTTCCACTGAAAATAAAAGCTGTTTATGGAACCCGCCTCGCTTCTCTCTTCACCAACAAGTTCCAGTGTGCGAACTGGCTAGCTTCCTCCTGTGAGAAAGAGCGTCCTGGGCTGCATGCCTCCTGGGATCCTGGTGTCTCACACACCCCTTACGTCCTCTCGGTTTCTCCCCAGTTCCATTCACCCTGCTGTCCCTGCTCTGAACTGTCCATGTGTCGTCGGTAATTGGCATGGGTCACCCCAAGTATCGCGTAGCTCCTTGTAAATGCAGTCGTGGAGGAAGACCTGAGCGGTGGTTTCGCCTCCGTGGGCTTTATGCAATAGGCACTACGCAGCCTGTTTACTTAACCCTGCACTGCTAGCGCGTCCGGTCATAGGCCCCTTCCATCTCCTTGTAATCTGCCCATAGGTATCGAATCGTATGGCCTGGGTAGCGCAGCTGTTACTTGCACCACAGCTTCCTCCCGCCAAAACAACATGAGGTGGTCATCAACACTGCCACCAGGTTGCTCCATGCTGGGGCTCGTTTGAGTGTGGAGGCAGGTCCTGAATGATTGCACGTCAATCTCTGGCTGAGCAACTAGGAAAGATTTTTAAAATTCCGGGGATTAAAGTGTGGACCTGGCAGGGGCAGTAAGTGGCGAACGAGAGCACAAATGGCTGACCAGGCATTCTGGATATCTGCCGATACCTCTTGAGGCAATACATGCGCTTTTGCGGTGGCAGACATTGCGAGAAGCAGTCCAGCTTGCATCCCTGGTTGCAATTCCTATAATGCCTGGAAAGCCAGAGCAGGTAGTACAACCAGCGCGCAGCCAGGAGATGCAGCTTCTGTGCCTTGCAAGTGTGGACGGTGAGTAAGTTGCAGCCTGGTGGGTGGTTTACGAGTGCATGCACTCTCCAGGTGTATTGAGCCCCAAGCCTAGTCTCCGCTCGTCTCCTAATTGTCATGGCGGCGGTCTTCTAGCTCAGCTCCTCTGAGGTATCCCCCAGTGAGCCTTACTGGAGTTTCTTGTGGGGTCGTCATTCCAGTATGAACGGCATGTTCATAAAAAAGTAGAGTTTGCAGGGCTCCACCAGAATTTTAGATATTAGAGGACGCTACCTTGGCTTTGAGTATTCACCTGGCAAAGATCTTTGGTTGCTATGCAGCACTGAGTAGGCGTGGAGATCCCCTGTCATACGTCTCATCCCTGTGCTATCATGCTGTAGATGTCATGTTGCTATGGCTGTGGTTGCACAGCCTCTTCTTCCTAACAGGCCCAGGAGATCCACAATCTCTTGTCTATACTCCAGCAAATTGCATCTATGTCTCTGGAGCCAGCACGGTTGGCTGTGTCATTGCACACAACCGGGGTGAGCTGCTAGGTGTGTTCACCAAGGTGGGCAAGCAGGAAAAGGCATTTCAAAAACACACAAGGGACTTTCAGGTGGGGAGCATTGGAGTTTAAAATTGTGATCAGAATGGCCACTGTCACAGTGGGGCATTGTGGGACCGTTGCTGGGGGGCTGTTAGGGTTGACACAGATCACACAGTGTTTACACTTGCACCGCATTGACCTCAGCAGGTCAACCATGGCTGCACGCTGTTGGGGGAAGTAGTTGTACTGCATCATCATCAGGAAGCATTTACATCTACCAGAGACAAATTTGAGCACAAACACACATACAAAGAGGTCAATGCAAGACAACTTACATCGACCCAGCTTTGTAATACAGACCAGGCCTGGAACACAGAAAGGAGAGGTAGCCTCAGAGGAGAACAACAAGAGCATAACTGGCACCTTCAACAAAGCATGGGAGTTAGGATTTTTGGACATTTCACTGCGAGAGCTAAAACTTTGTGCCAGCTACTAATAAAGCGTGAGCTTGTGAACATGACCAAACTCAGTAGCTCATTTCAGCCAGTGGCACTGAGGGGTGTGCCACACTCTCACGTACTGCAATATGTCTTCTCTGTAGCATCTGGTGCTGGTCACTGGCAGAGACTGGCACATGGAATAGATGGACCACTGTTCTGCTCCAGCCTGGCAATTTCTCTCTTCCTAAAAGGTAGTAGCCTCCCTGCCCTCTGCATTGGATGCAACCAAGCCCTATAGTGGAAACTACTGTAGTTCTGAGAGTCTGCAGGAGGGGAAAGTAGAGTGACTGCATTTCATAAGCACACTCATAGCTTCTACAGCATTGGTCACCAATGCTATGAACTGGTCGATCCTGGAGCCTCTGACAGTCGATCGCAATCTCTGACCACTAAAAGTCCGGCAGTGCAGCTGGGCTAAGGCAGCCCTGGCCCCATGCCACTCCAGGAAGTGGTCAGCATGTCCCTGCGGCCCCTGGGAGGGCAGGGGTCTCTGAATGCTGCTCCTGCCTGCAAGCACCACCCCCGCAGCTCCCATTGGTTGGGAAGGGGGAACTGTAGCCAATGGGAGCTGTGGGGGCGGTGCTTGTAGGCAGGAGTAATGCACTGAGCCACATGCCCATATCCCAGGGGCGTTCTGGCCACTTCCAGGAGCGGTGTGGGGCCAGGGCAGTCAGGGACCCTGCCTTAGCCCCACTGCACCCCCAACCAGGAGTCACCCAAGGTAAGTGCCACCCGGTGGGAGCCCGCCCTCCTCCTGCATGCCAACCCCCTGCCCGAGCCCTGATCCCCCTCCCAGACCCCACATCCCCTACTTGCTCCTTCATCCCAACGCTCTGCCCCAGCCAAGAGCCACCTCCTACATCCAAACTCCCTCCCAGAGCTTGCACCCTTCAGCCACTCCTGCACTCTAACCCCAGGCTCAGTCCAGAGCCCCCTCCCACATTTCAACCCCCTCATCCCCAGCCCTGAGCCTGCACCCCCTCCCAAACTCCAACCCCTTGCCCCAGCCTGGTGAAAGTGAGTGAGGGAGATGAGCAAGCGATGGAAGTGGGGGAATTGAGTGAGCAGGATGGGCCCTCGGGGAAGGGGTGAGCCTCAGCGAAGGGGGGGTTAGATCCTGGATTGCACTTAAATTCAAAAAGTGATCCTGTGCATAAAAAGGTTGGAGACCACTGTTCTACAGCATGTTACCAGGCAGGGTACCACTGAACAGCCCATGGCTGACTTTGCAGGGGAACTGCATCCGTTTCTCTGGGGGAATTCCTTTTCTTTCTACATCAGTCTCCATGCTGAGGCTTGACAAACCAGAACAGACAGCTCCAAAAATAAATGTCCTCCTTTGCAGGAAAGGCTCACAGGTAGGGGATACAGAATAGTGCCAGTACTCCAAAGCAATTGAGGGATTAGGATCTATTGGTTTTGGGTTTTTTTTAAAGTGTTGCAAGAATCTGTCCTGCTGCCCCCTTCTCCC